>NC_083772.1:16295933-16558433 GCF_963514075.1 Conger conger
ACAAAATGTTTAGTTTTTTATTTGTGGTTATTTTTTTCATTATTTTTGCCAATCTTAATAATAAAAAATAAAAAAATTTTAAACAATGGAATGTATATAAAACAATGAAATAAATAAAACTTGTTTGCTCAGTGTGTCAAATATACGTATATAGCAGATTTAATAAAGGTACGTCTAATTTTTCCATCTAATTTCATGAGACTTATTGGGCTAGTCTTACATTTTATTGGGGCTACCATTATTTGTATGAATGCACGGAATTAGACTTTGTTAACTTGGTTATATGGTCAGTCATTAGCATAGCACTGACATATCATAACATAGCCTACAGTATATTCATATCAATATTCCGTCAGACCTAACAACAATGAGCAGGAATTGAGACAAAAATGTGAAATTATTCATTTCAAAATAAGAAATAAATTGTGACAATATGTATTTGTTTGTCATTGACCTGAAGAGCCAAAGCCCCCCCTCCCCCACATACCTTTTCAATATGTAACACTGGGGGATACTGCAAGTGCTTTAAAACCTGGCATCTGTATTGAAAGATAACCACATTGGAGGTTTAGTATAACGGTATTGGGTGGTTGGTGTTTTAAAGACTCTTTTGAAATAGCCAAAGTTTAAGAATGACTTTGAGCCGTAGAATTCAATGAGGAAAAACCACTTCCAAAATGAAAGCGGTTTTTTAACTAGCCTGCCCTAAAACATTCAAATCAGAATGAAGCCTCCTCAGATTTATTATGCATTTGCTCTTGGAAAGTAAGTTGCCATTAATGATCGCACAAACTCCTTCCTTTGACTGAGTGCTTCTTTCCAAATGCGTCAGTTTCCTTCTGTCTTCAGGCTGAGGACTGTTCTAAACGAGGCTAGGGTAGCCTGGAATGGCAAGATTTCTTTCCTTTTTTAATCATGGGGTGCTTTATGAAACAACCCTGAGAGCTTGTGTGCCACAAACACCTCCTGGATTTCATCAGCAAAGTCATGCTGTGTTGGTACAGTCAATAGAAGTGCTGTGCAAGAGCTGTGTTGGGGGTATTCAAATATGCAAATTAGATCATGTTCTGACTGATAATGGATGGTATTTAATTATTTGGTGGTAGTTGGAAGGTACAATGTCAATTAGATGTTTTTTTTTTTTTTTTTTTTTTTGTTTCCTCCCCATATGGAATTGAACAAATGCTGTGAAATAATGCTTAAATTCCAGTTCATGGAAAGAAATATCATTCAGTTACATTACATTAGTTATTTAGCTGTCTCTTTTATCCAAAGCGACAGTTGATTGACTAAGCAGGGGCCAATCCCCCCTGGAGCAATGTGGGGTTGTGCTCCTTGCTCAGGGGCCCACAAGAGACCTTGTTGGCTACACTGGTGCTTGAACCACCAACCTTCTGGGTCCTTGTCAATTCCTCAGCTAGGCTATAGGCTGCCCCAATTACTTCACTGACTTTCTGAAATGGAATGTTTCAGTTTGCTGCACACGATCAACCTGATCTAAAGCCAGAGCTGCTCATCACACCATGGGTGGCATGGGGGCCCGCGGTTGGCACTGTTGCCTCACCAGGATGTTCAGGGTTTGAATCCCGGCCGGCCATAATCTCTCTGCCTGGCGTGTGCATGTTCTCCCCGTGTTTTGTGGGTTTTACTCCCGGTACTCTGGTTTCCTCTGGTTGGGTGTGCTTCTGCCATTGCCCCTGACCAAGGCACTTGCCTCTGGGCACTGCACTATGGCTGCCCACTGCTCCTGAGTAACTAGGAAGGGTCAAATGCAGAGGAAAAATGTGCCTACGGGGTTCAGTAGTGCACCATGGATTAAAGCAGCGTTGTTCACAGTTCTCCATTTTAGTGGAAATGGCTATATGCTGCCCTCAGATAGAACTTTATTAGGCATTTATTAGACCTATTTTTTAGACTTAAGTCTTCTGCTGCTGTAGCCTATCCACTGAGAGGTTTTACGCGTTGTGTGTTCAGATATCCATTTCTGCTTACTGCTGTTCTAATGCCTGGTTACTTGCACTACTGTCACCTTCATGTCAGCTTTGACCAGTCTGGCCCATCTCCTCTGACGCCTCTCTTTAACAAGGCATTTCTGCTCGCAGAACTGCTGCTCACTGGATGTTTTTTGTTTTTCGCACCATTCTCTGCAAACTCTAGGGACTGTTGGGCATGAAAATCCCTGGAGTTCAGCAGTTTCTGAGATACTCAAACTACCCTGTTTGGCACAAACACTCATTCCACGGCCAAAGTCACTTGGAGCTAATTTCTTCCCCATTCTGTTATTTGGTCTGAAAAACAGCTGAACCTCTTGACACCATCCGCATGCTTTTATGCATTTAGTTGCTCCCACATGATTGGCTGATTAAATATTTGCTTTAACAAGCTGGTATATAGGTCTACTTACTATAATACAATACTCAGTGAGTGTATATGCATTCTGATGCTTTTTGCTTATAGAAATCGTGCAGGTAAATGCTAAGTGGGCCCTCTGATGCTTCTCACTCAGAAATCATGTAAGCATATTCTATGTGCGCTCTCTGCTTTGTAGAAAATTTTATTCTGAGTCAGTACGTGGTTGGACTGCCCATGAGGATGCTTGTTATTTGAGTTTTTTTCCTGGAAGCGGTTCTTCACCGGGAGATTTTCTGAGAGACGAGGCTGTACGTGGCTCGCCATAGAGCTTGCTGGAGAAAGCGAAGGGTCCTTCTGGGAGTTGGAGAAGGCCGATCCACATTTAGGAGCAGCGGGAGGAAAGTATCCGGACTACAGCACAATTCACAATTCATAAATCACCTCTCTTCAGTGCAGAAAATTGTGTGTGAAATGGGAATTAATGGCTTGCAGTGGAAAGCATGCTGATTTGTAACTGGCCTTTGAAAAATAATCAGTTTCTTATTTCAGGATTTTCAATACTAAACTAAGACCTTCAATACTAAACTAAGACCTGTACTCAACCTGTCAACCTTTGTCCATAACTCTGATGAATGAGTACATGTTAGTACGGATGATTGTTGCTGCCTAGAATTTTACACAATGAAACTCATGATCATTACAAGCAGATAATGCCCCGGTTTGTCCAGTAGAGAGAATTCCAAGGCGACTACCTTGATCATTTTCCACGCCACCTTGGATGAAATGTCACGAGAGTCGGCAATAATAGAGTCTATTTCTGCAGCATTTTGCCCAGTGGATGACGATCATTGAACATACAATGGCAGCACTTGAGTGGCAGGGGTAGCGTAATCATGACTAATGCACCTCAGGGACACAGCCATCATCACAAAACCTTTGGGAACTTTTTCTACCTGACTGTCTGGCTCAAAGCCCCATGGTGTTGGATTGAGCACAGTTCATGCCAGTGATGACTGTGGCTAGTAGCTCCATATCGTGATTCACAATCGGCCTTTGTGACACCCAGGATATGGGAGGGGGCAGTTGGGTAAGGGTTTGCTTATCATTGTACTCGTAATGATTGTTGTTCAAGTGCCCGTGGACTCCATATCAAAACTGTGTATGCTTAGCTGCAGTCTGAATAGAAGCAGACTGGTGACATCATGGGGTTCAGAGGAGGAACATGGTCATCTGCAATCTCACGAATTGGCAGCGGGATTTGCTTGTGAATGCGGTTGTAGATTAGATATTGGTTAAAATGCATGCATGAATGAGATAGATTCTGACTACAGCTAAGGCCTCACTTCATTTAGTATTCTGAATGTATCCACTTCAAGTCTGAAGCAACTTGCAAACTGTGTTTGTTATACTCTAGATTACCACTTGTTAAATTAAACCATTTAATACTGCAACAGCCAGGGCAAATGTATGAATTATCAAAACTCTTTTGGGAACAAAAATAATGGATATAATAAATTCATGTTTTATTTAAAAATGTTTTACCGTATAATAAAATGGGAATAGTAAATTGTAAAATGTAATCTGAACAAAAAGTGCTCGAGTACAGAAAATGTAAACGTAATTCCTATATGTGCCTCTAGGACTGTGGGGAATTAAAAATCTTATTTAATCTTGTGTTAAATAACTAAAAAAAGTTTCTGAATCGGCTGAGTTTCACATTGTTGTGATGACATAAACAATATTGTTTGAGGGCAGCTGCTTCCCCTCCCTGACTGAAGCAAACAAAGTATGTCCTAGTCAAGGTTTAGCCCTTGCACAGTCTTTGTCTGATTTTGAGTAAAAAAGATTCAGACTGCATATGGATCATTTTATTGCATTTTGTCTTACCCTTTTTACTAGCTTCAGCCAGGACCATTTGTCATAAAAAATAAAGTGTTTGTTTTATTGCTTTATGAAATTGACTGATTGTTGTATTGTTATCCATTTCAATACTAGCAATTGTTTGCTGACTCGTCTTTATAGTAAAAACGGTATGTAAGAGAAATGTTGTGTTATTTGTATGGGCTTTACTTAAGTGTGTGTGGTTTTTTTTTTTTTCATCTGATGAAAATCAGTGTCTAGGGGATCACATATCTACTTGGTAATGATCAAAATCTTGACTATTTCTCAGCTTCACTGACAGACCTATATTTGACATGTCATTGTACTGTATTAGGGGTACTGGGGAAGTTTGTTTACTGGGGCAGTTTGTCCTGAAAACTGACAGAATGGTGAGTAACAGCCGAAGTCTCGTTACCCCGGGAAGTTCTGAGGAATGGACGTGTCATTTATGGTGGGATTTATGTGGCTGTGTAATTTCCCCGTCACATTAATCTGCATTTGCCCTCAGTCCAACACGGGCACAGTTCTTGTTACTTGTGTATTTGAGGATTCTGATTTGATCAGAGGATCATTCCGGTGCCGTAGAAATAAAACATTCTCTGGGACAGATATCCTTCAGAAGGAAATGGGATTTGGCATTGTGGCTGTGCCTGTGATGTATATCCCATACTGTAATGCCATTGCGTAAATGTGTCACGGCGCCTGATTCCTGAGTCTGCTCACAGCCCAGAGTGTCGCCCACGTCGTGTCCGCCGGCCTATATTAAAGAATTTGTTGATGAATATTGATCAGACCCTCAGCACCTCATCAGATCGCCCCCAATCTATATCAGCAGGGCAGATAACTGCCATGCATCTCGTGTTGACAGGGATTATGTAAAACAGTTTGTCCAAGCGCAAGTCTGGAAAGTCATTGCAGTGCTGCTCTCCAGTATGGCACTGCTCATAACTTTCAATATAGAATCCATCCTCAATGGGTGAATGTCCATCAGTTTACATAAAGTACATCTTTTATCAGCTCACTTTATTGAATAATTATGAATATATACCATAAATTTTCTATATTTAACTGTTACAAAACAATATCCAATTTGTCTAATTGAGTGTTTGTTTGAATCCTCGGCTCGAGAAAGCCCTGTTGCTAACTTGTCAGGTAAACACTTTGGCACTAGCATTTGCTTTCCCCCACTTTAAAACTAATGAAATGATGTAACAGTGATAGAGAACACACCAAAATGAAAAGTGGTGCCAAAGGTACATTTTGGGAACAACAATTTATCAAAAAATGTAAACCTAATCTTGTAATTGTAACGTCAAGTTCATGACACCAAGTGATACTGCTTGCCACATGTTAGCCTAGCATCGTAAATATGCATGTTTCATATCACCCTTTATAACACTTAGCCTTTATCTAGGTGACATTCTTGGTTGTCACATCTGGTATTACATTGCATAAAGGGTTATTGCTCCCTTTATGAAGTGTGACATTTGCTTACATATGATTTATGAAGCCATTATTTCATGTTTATGAAGGCTTTATACATGCTTCATGAAGCCTATATAAACTACACTTCATTTAAAGTGTAACCACAAATGATTATACACCAAGTATACATGGCTAAACGCTTTTATTGACACCCTCTTTTGCACTATCCAATCTACGTTGAACACATTTTATTGCAGACCAGAAAACCGGCTGGAGATGAAAAAAATTCTGTTTGTGCTGTTTGTTGTGTGCAATACAGAAATGGCCATACTTAAATCCATGTTTTCTGCTTTGTGGTCACTGTGGAAAATGGGAATGCTGAATACAAAACACATTAACAATCGGAGGGACACCGGAAACCCACTGGCAGAAATGAAAAGTAAATGGTGAAAAGAAGAATGAAATGTTTCCCGGGTTGTGAAAAGCAAGGCAGGGAGAGGAGTGCCACACTCATTAATACGCCTCGTCCCTACTCCTCACTGACACCCTGAAATAAAGGACTTCGTCCAGGTCTCTCCTCCTCGTCTGCTTTCTCTCCCTGCCCTCAGACAGATCCCAGAAGCTCTCACCATCGAGAGACTGGACCCCACGTGTGCTAAGTAAAACCCTTCCCTGCAAAGAAGTCATATTTGTTGTTATTAATATGTTAATTCTGAACATTTTGAGAATAAATATGGGGTGCAACATTAGCATTTTGCCAGTTCCAGTTTCCTGGGAGTCTCCCATCATATCATATTTGACATTCACTTAAGCCATCCGCTAAAGCTATCCACAAGAACCATCTGTTAAAAACCATCTGCTAAAAATGATCTGCTAAAACCCAACTATGAAAGAAATCCATAAAACCCCTCTGCTAAAGCTGTCTGTTAAACCTATCTACTGAAACCATCTGTTGAATCCACCTGCTTAATCCCCCCCCCCCCCAAAAAAAAAAAACTCACCTGCTTAACCCCCCCAAACCCACCTGCTTAACTCCCCTTTAAACCCACCTGCTTAACCTCCCACCTAAACCCACCTGCTTACCCCCCCTAAACCCACCTGCTTAACCCCCCACCTCAACCCACCTGCTTAACCTCCCACCTAAACCCACCTGCTTAACCTCCCACCCAAACCCACCTGCTTAACCCCCCTTTAAACCCGCCTGCTTAACCCCCTACCTCAACCCACCTGCTTAACCTCCCACCTAAACCCACCTGCCTAACCTCCCTTCTAAACCCACCTGCCTAACCTCCCTTCTAAACCCACCTGCATAACCTCCCCCCTAAACCCACCTGCCGAACCTCCCACCTAAACCCACCTGCCTAACCTCCCACCTAAACCCACCTGCCTAACCTCCCACCTAAACCCACCTGCCTAACCCCCCCCTAAACCCACCTGCATAACCCCTCCTAAACCCACCTGCCTAACCTCCCACCTAAACCCGCCTGCTTAACTCCCCTTTAAACCCACCTGCTTAACCTCCTACCTAAACCCACCTGTTTAAACCCCCACCTAAACCCACCTGTTTAACCCCCCACCTAAACCCACCTGTTTAACCCCCCACCTAAACCCACCTGCTTAACCCCCCCTAAACCCACCTGCCTAACCTCCCACCTAAACCCACCTGCTGAACCCCCCCCAAACCCACCTGCTTAACCCCTCCTAAACCCACCTGCCTAACCTCCCACCTAAACCCACCTGCTTAACCTCCCACCTAAACCTACCTGCCTAACCTCCCACCTAAACCCGCCTGCTTAAATCCCCTTTAAACCCGCCTGCTTAACCCCCTACCTCAACCCACCTGCTTAACCTCCCACCTAAACCCGCCTGCTTAACCCCCCACCTAAACCCACCTGCTTAACCCCCCCACCTAAACCCACCTGCTTAACCTCCCCTAAACCCACCTGCTTAACCTCCCACCTAAACCCACCTGCCTAACCTCCCACCTAAACCCACCTGCTTAACCTCCCACCTAAACCCACCTGCTTAACCTCCCACCTAAACCCACCTGCTTAACCTCCCACCTCAACCCACCTGCTTAACCTTCCACCTAAACCCGCCTGCCTAACCTCCCACCTAAAGCCACCCACTTAACCTCCCCTAAACCCACCTGCTTAACCTCCCCTAAACCCACCTGCTTAACCCCCCCTAAACCCACCTGCCTAACCTCCCACCTAAACCCGCCTGCCTAACTCCCCTTTAAACCCACCTGCTTAACCTCCCACCTAAACCCACCTGCTTGACATCCCACCTAAACCCGCCTGCTTAACCCCCCACCTAAACCCACCTGCTTAACCTCCCCTAAACCCACCTGCTTAACCCCCCCTAAACCCACCTGCCTAACCTCCCACCTAAACCCGCCTGCCTAACTCCCCTTTAAACCCACCTGCTTAACCTCCCACCTAAACCCACCTGCTTGACATCCCACCTAAACCCGCCTGCTTAACCCCCCACCTAAACCCACCTGCTTAACCTCCCACCTAAACCCACCTGCTTGACATCCCACCTAAACCCGCCTGCTTAACCCCCCACCTAAACCCACCTGCTTAACCCCCCACCTAAACCCACCTGCTTAACCCCCCACCTAAACCCTCCTGCTTAACCCCCCACCTAAACCCACCTGCTTGACATCCCACCTAAACCCGCCTGCTTAACCCCCCACCTAAACCCACCTGCTTAACCCCCCACCTAAACCCTCCTGCTTAACCCCCCACCTAAACCCACCTGCTTAACCCCCCAAAACCAATCCACTGAAGCCATCCTCCTGCAAAAAGCCATTGGTGAATGTGGTCATTACTGAATGGAACATACGAGTCACAGCTTTGTGGTCCTGACTGGATGTCAGAGCGGCGCTTTATGCCCTGTCTGGGATCTCTCTGACCTGCTGTTCCCACACAGATGCTCAGGGTGGCACCTGGGCCAGTGGTGCTGGGTTAAAGACTTAATCACCAGCTCACCCTCAGGCCCACCGGCTGGTCTGGAGCCAAAGCAAGCTCCGGCTCCCCACGTAAAGAGGGTCGTGGACATAATCTTGTGATGTTGGAGACTTAGGCCATACCCATTTATTTTTTTAGTTTTTTTATAAATCCCAAACATTTTGACGGAGTATGACATTAAAAAAAAATTCTGCATTCCAGATTCAAGATCTTTGGTGGCACCATCGCGCTCCGGATGTGTAAAAATATGACCTTGTTGCAGTAGCCAGTCTCTTGATTAGGCACAAATACAGCCTCTTGGGTCACTACTCAGGAACGTATTGAAAGTTCCTTCGGATTTTTTCCTAGCAGAGTGCTTTCCTTAAACATCTGGTGTACATGCGCATTCCATGAATACCTGTAAAACTCATTAAACAATAGCTTGCAGGCCAAACCTCATGGTCACCACATGCCAATGAAAATGCAGAATTGCTCTACGTGATAAGACGGGCTAGCACTCCAACATCAACACTCTGAGAGATAAGCCAGTACAGAGGTATCTGCCCTTGACAGAGGCTAATCTGCCTTGTACTTAACTGCTGGGAGCTGGGATCTGCAACTGAAAGAGGAACAATATCAATGGAGAACAAAAAATCGACAACATCTCTAGAGCAAAAGGGATTTTTCTTCTTCTTTTATTCTCCTTTTTATGTGTCTGTTGGCCGGGCCGGTTGTTTTCTTTCAGCAGTAATGAAACGATCACATGACTCGGTGGGAAACATGGCCTTTCTCCACAGCCGTGCGGTCGCATCCACCGGGAATGCCGGGGCACTGGCCAGGCCAGCTCATTAATAGTGCAAGGAGAGGTGGCAGTTATTATGATTTATGAATCAAAAGACCACAGCCCTGGGAGTATGGAGAAGTACTTTTTTCTCAGCTGTGAGATTCAGCTGTCTCAAATGAGGTACATGATGTTCTTGTTACTCATGTTGCTGGAATAAAATTGAACTAAATTTGCGTCTCATGGTGACTCCGGGAGATACTGCTTTGTGTTGTTGCCATAATTGCCATTGCTTGCATTTATTTTTTATATCATTTGTGTTCACAAATTATTCTGGATGGCTTGCAGAGCTCAGACTCTCGGTTTATGTAGAATATAATAATTTATCTGTTCAATAATGCCTCAACAAAAGCATTTTCAACATAAAGTATTCTCTAGACACATTGTAAAACCAGTTTGCATGCAAAATTGAAATGATGACAAGCTGCAACAGACAAATGCTGCTGTATCCAAACGGACAAATACTGCTATATCCAAGCTGACAAATACAAACACAGCAGCCCCGTGTTTGCACATGTCAACATAACCTGGCCGTGAGCTGCTTCATCTTGGCTTCACAGGACAAGATCTTATATGTAATATGAGGTCTGCAGGTCCTTATGGAATACAAAAACCGCTCTAATTGTTATATCTGTTTTGTTATATATAAATAAACAGATTCAATTATGCAGAGTTCAGAAGTGAACGCTGAGCTAATTGTCCACTGCTATGATGTTCCAAAAGACAAGTGAGATATGACATCAGATATTGACATGTGACCCATTGAACTGTGCACAATTTGCATGAAAGCACCTATTAATGCATTGTCTTGTTTTCTTGATAAATCTCTGGATTGCGAAGTATCAACTATTGACAAGTGACAACTGAGTGCATTTTAGAGCCTATTTAAAATGAAGTCAATCGTAATTGTGCATTGTGAATTTCTGGAGGCAGCAGGGCTTCACAGTTTGGAAACTGGAATTTTGGTTTTGAGGTTGCATGCTTGATTCTTAGCTGGGGCACTGCATACAGTAAGTAGCATACGCAGTGAAGTTCCTCTGGAAAAGAGCATCAGTAAAATGCTTACGAATACAGGGATCATCATTCAGGTCAAAACACAAAGCACTTGCAAAAACAAAAGTGCTACGTTATGATTATCAGTATGAGTACAACTGGGCTAATTCTATAGGGTATAAAGCAGCATAATACAGTGGGTTGCAAAGATTTGGGCACCCCTGGTTGAATTGTTTGTTACAATTAATCTGTATGTAATCGAAAGCAAACCTGAACTGGTACAGAGTTAAGCATGAGATCTTACTGCAAATTTTAAAGCAGGATTTTTATTTTCATGTTTTACTGTTTATAAATTATAAAAATGGAAAAGGGCCCATGCTGTGTTTGGAAACCATTTTGGATTATTCTTTGTTACTTTTTAAAAACATGATTACTAAGGCCCAGACCCAGGTGATTTACTCGTTACGGCTTCAGTGAATCAGCTGAGTCTAATTCCAGGGCTGAATGCTTATTCTGAAGTAACTCCATGTATTCTAAATTATACTTCAGTGGCTGTTCCGTGTTAACAACCGTTGTCCAAGGATTTCAGAATGACGATGGTTCATTTCCACCAAGAAGGAGAACACTACAAAAATGTTTCAAATCAATGTTTCAAACTACCCATTTCCACATTTATGGAAGATAAATGAAACCGCTGAAGTCAAGGCTGGAAGATAAGGAAAGATTTCAGATAGAATGGCCCAAGACCTAGTGAGAAATGCTCAGTAGAACCCATACATCACTGCAGCTCCACATAGCAAACACAGGTCTAGTTGTGCACAGAACAACAAGTCAATGTACTTTAAACAACAAAGACCTACATGGTTTCCAGAAAGAATGACCTCTACACAAAATTAGGCTTTTGGAACAATGTGCTTTGGACTGACAAGCAAAATTGAACTTTGTCCGCCACAAAAGAAAGCATGTCTGAAGAAAAAAGTGTGAAACCTTTGTAGAGAAGAACACCTTGCCAGCTGTGAAGCATGGAGGTGGATCCATGATGTTTTGTGGTTGTGTAGCAGCTGGGGGCAGAGGAAAATATTGTGCGAGTTGAAGGAAGAATGGATTCCTCCAAATATCAAGAAATTCTAGAGGCTAATGTTCAAACTTCAGGACAGACATTGAAGTTGAAGAGAGGTTGTGTATTCCAGTAAGACAAAGATCCAAAGTATACCTTAAAATCAACCTTGAAGTACCTCCAGGAAAGACGGATGAAGGTTTTGGAATTGCCACCATAGTTGCCAGACTTGAATATTATTGAAAATCTATGGAGAGATCTCAAATACGCTGTACGTGCAAGGAGGCCGAAGAATATTTCTGAGCTTGAGGTGATTTGCCTGGTAAAATACTGGCAAAACACCTCTAGTTACAATGTACTAACTGACAGGGCTCCCAAACTTTAGTTTTTTTATTATTTTGAAATTATAAAAAATACAAATAAAAATAAATCTTGCTGTAATATTTGAAGAATAACGCTGTACCCTTTAGTGGTCAGGTTCGCTTCTGTTCACCAAAATATGAATTGTAAAAGGTTTTTTCATTTTCTTAATAACCAGGGGTTCCCAAATTTTTGCACACTACTGTATGCTGACTTGTGTTCATATATACTTTTTAACATTCAGAGCCCAGTGCTGTAGAATCCCCGGCCGTCCCCTGTGAGCTAAACTTAACTGGAGAACAATGCAAAATGACATTAAAAAATCATGAGACATTTATTGCAAAGAAAATTACTTGTTCTTCATTATAAAATTAAGTACATATAACTGCTACTTAAAATAAAGGAATACATAAAGATAAAACAATCTGTCTATTATGGTAATGGAACTTTATTTAACTCATATCAAAGCCAGTTGCTGAGGTTTTGGAGGTTTTGTATTTATGGTAATGTTTGCTTAACTCAATTGGGAGAGTACATTTACAGTTTTTTGAAAAATGATATCCTGAAACTTGCTAGCTATGCAATTGACCTGGTAACCAGCAATTAAAACATTGTAGAATGCCTGTAATTACCAAACTTGTTTTCAGTACAGTATGTTTTTAAAAATTCTCCAGCCAAGTGGCGAAATGACTTGTGCTTCCCCAGTTCCATGGTCTTGGAACATGTTAGTGAACAAACAGAATCGTTTCTGAACTGAAATGAGACGGTTTAATTTCTGTTAATCAACTGAAAGCCAGGAGCAGCAGTGGAGTGACTGAGGAGTGTGAAATGTTATTCTTCCTGTTTACTTGTGCCATTGCTTTTATACTGTCTTTACAGTTCTACTGTGTTTTATGTGTGCAGTGCTCTTGAACATGTGGCTGCTGCCTCCCGGAAGGATCTCTCTTAAAAAAGAGATTTTAATCTTAATGAGAAGGCTATAAAAATAACGGACAAACTGAATCAGAATTCTGAGGGTTTGCTTTAGATCAGAAGATGCTGTAGCTGATGTTTGTAAGGAGTTGGGTTCATTATAGTTTGTTTGGAAACCCTGTAAAGGTGTAACTTTTCAGATAGCAATCTTATCTTCCCAATAACATACAGCTATAACCCGGTATACCAAAAGAGTGTGATATTGTGGAGTGTATTTTTCATCACACCACGCATTAGCTAACTGGAAGGTTTAAGTGGAACAGCTGTAACCCGTGAGCTGTTTTGATAGCATTGTGGCTGGATAGTGTTGGCCGTTATATTGTGTTTTTCAGTGACAAACGCAGCATCGCCTGGAGTTAGATCTAGTGTGCACTCAGTCCGTTAACACCAGAGGCCCAGAGGCCACATGCAGACAGTGAATGTCTGTACCGGCTACAGACCCTCCCCGTAAAACACGCCCTTACCGCCACTGTTCCGCCAGCCTCATCCTGCCGCCCCCTCTCTTCCTGTCTCATCTTCGGTTTCCACGGCCTACCTGTCAATCACCTCCGCCCAGACGCTCCTAATGTGTCCACCCCTTCACCCGTTTGCCCAAAATCCTCTCCCCTCCCCTTCATTCTCTCTGCCGGGGCCCACCCGTCAATCTTAATTAGCTGTGCTATTCTTATGCATCTCGCTACATCAGGTCAGCTTTCTGTCGCACTGTCTACACAACAGAACATCTCCAAAATTACAACAGAATGCTCAAACAGTGCTGAAATAATGTGGGAACATCACCAGGACATGTTACTTTATAACTGATGAACTACCACAGAACTGGAAATATCTACTTGCTAATGTAATTTTTTTTTTATTATAATATAATAATCTTTTTTTTTTCATTACTATCATACTGTATTCACAGTGCTGCCAAACCAGTCTCAGATTAGGCTATGGAATTCAGTGGCCTAAATGTGGTTTCATGGTTTTAAATGATCAAGCTGTAATTCGGTTTAGAGATGTTCTCCAAAAATAGATCTAAATCTGGGGCCTTTGCATAGAACATAGATTGTGGTCTAAGACTACAAACATAAATAACTGACATTTACATAAGGGTGCTTTATAGACGAAGACAAACTGGTGTATTGGCCTCTGTGATATTCATGATTTCCAATTAAGCTTGTGGTATGCAGTTGTGTGTCAGGAATATCTTGCACAGAAACCCTTATTTTCATCCAGCCAAGAGTAAAATGAACGTATGCAGAGTGAAGTGATGCGTTTCGATGTGATGTCCAGTGTTTTGGCCAAAGGATAGGGAAGTGTGGGAAGGGAAGGGGTGGCAAAATGAGGGAAATCCAGCGCATTGCACTTCCCCCTCATTTTAAAGGGGTTTCTCCATCCTCAGACCTGATGTAGGCTGCTGTGGCTGGACCTGTGCTGAATGTATTCATGTATAATAGTGCACCCTGATGAATTATTCACCGGTCCAGGGAGGCTTGGGCAAAATGGGGCTGTCGAAACAAGAGCGGGTGGCTGAGTTTCATCTGGAAGAACCGTGTTCCTAAATGACGCAGCTTGCTGAGGTAACCTGGGAACGTAACTCCCAGCATGCATTGCTCTGGCCATGCAAGCCATTAGTTTTGGAGCACTTTAGTTTTTGTTGCGTGATGGCACCATTGCGATCTCTGTATGTACAAATAAACAGCTGTCAGGAAGTGTACAGTACTGGTGACGTCTGTGCACCTGCATGCTGACAGCTTTGGCTCCTCTTATACTGAATGTGTTTCCTGGGGAAAACTGGGGAAAGCTTCCAATAAAAACACATTAATGTCATATCTCTCAGATTGCATGCCGTTCGAGGGTCCTTCTTCGCTGTGACATTAATTTAATCCATGCCTTCATTTAGTCACATGGTTAAAAAATAACAGACAATTCATAATGTGAATTGCATAATGAATCTCCAACACTGTGTCATTAACCATAAAATATTACTATATTAGCATAGCAGTGCTATAACGGCAGATTAAGCTTCAACAGGTATCCACTTCAGTTGGTCATCATTTAAATTTTATTGCGCGTATCCATCCACTTTCAAGACAGACTTCTTGTGTATTTCTCTGCTCTACTAGAAATTCAGCCATACTCCACCATTCCACTCATTCTTTGATATTCTGTGAAAAGCAAGGCAAGTTTTTTTTTTCTAAGGAATGTAGGGTAACGTTGGTTATGCAGTGAATTTGCATGATTTGAACGAATTAGAAGAAGATTG
Organism: Conger conger; assembly: GCF_963514075.1. Taxonomy (NCBI): domain Eukaryota; kingdom Metazoa; phylum Chordata; class Actinopteri; order Anguilliformes; family Congridae; genus Conger; species Conger conger. Next base: position 16,311,017 of record NC_083772.1, read on the forward strand.
AAGGGCAGACTAACATGTTTTTGGCAATTGAAGCTTGGCACAGTTTGGCCTGAGATTAGTACAGGCTACAGCCCATTTCAAAATTGACAGAAAAGTTGTTTGCATGACCACAACGTGATCAAACGTAGCACTCACCGCACACACAGGAACAATATATTTGATTATGCAACCAAATATTGACGACATTTTTTATGTGCATATGCAAATGAAGCACAGCCGGCCAATCGTGTAGTCAGAGCAGCAGCTGGGTTACTGCATTTTCATTGGGCTATTATAACTACTTGGTGATGAAGGTCTCAAGGGATGAAAGTGGTCGCCTGGGGAACAGACAGATTTATACATTGCTAAACCTGTACAGTATAAATATGTGACAAAGACATAGCTGTAGATTTGCATCCAAGATTATGACTGTAACAGAAATTTGAGAGGAAATCAATTGGAGAGGGGGGTATTGGGCAATGGGAGTGAATGCCTGGCAGGGGCTGTGCAAAATTTGTGAAAGTTTAACAACTACACCATGGGACCAGGGTCATCTGGGAATGAGGGCCTGGCTATTTAAGGTAGAACCTTTCTGAGGAATGCAGGTGGGTCCATGATGGGAATGATGGGCACATTTCCATTTTATCAGAGCAGAAACATTGTAATGGGAGACCGCCTTCTCTTTTCAGTTCTTATTTTCTGCCATCTTGGCTCCAGCATGGCTGGTATTACGTGTGTGACTAGAAATATTTCCCATGTGGAATTTGAGTTGGATGTTGCACTTGTCATATCCTGTCACACTACATACCATGTTAGCAACCACATGCCTTTCTCATACAGTATGTGATACATAAATAAGTCTCGCTGTTTATGTGGTTGAGTAAATTCTCACTCATCCCTTCATGGACATATTTTTAGGAGCCCACATAGAAATATCCTGATCCTCATCTTTGTGGCCACTGTGTAAATGTTGCCTTTTGTTCCAGCTAATCTCTTTAACAGCTGCTGACTGCAAATGCATTACACACTTCCACAATGCTGCGCTTCTTAACACAGCCCAGATTTGTCTCCTTACTCCTTGCTTTGCTCTTGGAGTCTTCATTTTCTCAAGCGCTTTTGTGTCCGTGGCCAGGCTTCAGCTGTTAGCTCATCGCTGATTTCAGCGGTAGGTCCATCGCGTTATAAAGTAAAGCTGGACCCTCACTTCTTCTGAACATGGATATGTTTCTGGCATAACGTGCAATATCTCAACTGGTCACACTTCAAACGCTGGAATTATGTTTGGAACAAACCTGTCACACGCTGGGGGACCCCAGGGCCAGAGGTGGGAATCCTGCACTTGTTAGCGAGGGAGGCTAACGCGGGCGAGTCCCCTGCTCCCGCTGCCCGCGCTTCACAGCGCTAAACACCCCGTTTAACAGAGGCGCGCGCAGACACGGGCTAATAATACCTGATGAATCGCCCTCCGAGAGGCGCGTGAGGTGGCGCGGCTCCTTTCCGAGGTGTGAAGGGCGGAGGCTGTGCTTCTTCAGACACGGTGCTGTGCCAGAGGCTGTGGAGGCGGAGGGGTAACCTTCACGAAATGGCGCTGCTAATAAGAGCTGGAATTAAGGGACTGATATTGAGGGGGGGGGGGGGCAGGTTTATGACCCGGGGGCTGGGAGCAGAGAGCAGTATCCGGGGCAGGGGTGGGGGGAGCCAGCAAAGCGCTGCAAAAACCTGAGAGAGGGAGGAAGAGGGAGAGAGAGGAAGGGGGGCAGGGAGGGAGAGAGAGTGAAAGATAGAGAGAGGGAGGACAGTCGCGACCCTTACTGATCATAAATTATGGAAATTTTATAATTGCGTTCATAATTATTCTTCATATAATGTTTTTTTTTTTTTTTAAAGTGCAGAAACAGGCCTGTCTGAGAAAGCAGGACAGAGGATCTGTTTCTGTTCAGCAGGACAGAGGATCTGTTTCTGTTCAGCAGGAGAGAGAGAAGCTGTTTCTGTTTAGCAGGAGAGAGAGAAGCTGTTTCTGTTCAGCATTGCAGATCCAGGCCTGCGGTGTGTATAACGGCCATTGTGGGAATCAGTGGGCGGGCTCTCATTGGAGGCTTCACCACCACCAGCTGTGATTGGTCAACATATGGAAATCAGAGCGTGAAATGTGGTAAATCTTCACATTTAAAAAGAGCTTCCAGGGCTGGTTGCATTGTAAATGTATGTTGTGAAGATCGATTCATCCAACTTCATTGGCTTTTAGTAACGGGATGCTGCCAGTTTTTGTTGAACACAGGAGGATTTTGGCAGCTCTGATTTGTGTTAGGGTACCTATTCAGTCCAAACTGTTTCACGTGGGTGTTAGATTGTTACACTCCTCTATAGTGCAGTCAGGCCCTTTTTGACCCATCACCTCCGTACGGTGCAATGTGTACTTACTTTCCGTGACGTTGTGTATTGCTTGATTTTGATTTACAAAAAAAACCTTTTTATTATTATTACAATGTGAGAGCTTTCATATTTGTACACGTCTGTGTACACTAACACATTGTATGAAAGCCATGGGCAAAACTGTAATTTCAGACTGGGTCCTTAAGAGAGAGCGATGCCAGTGCTGGATCCCCAGAAGAAATGTTAGAACCTGCTCGGTGTTGTTAAATATTCAGGTGTTTTGTGTGCTCCACGGTGTACTGGAGTAGCTGGTTTGGGGAATATCTGGTATGTGATTAATAAGAGATGTCAGTGGGGACTGCTGGGGGTCACCACAGGGCCTGCGGTCCCTGGACGATTTACAGGGATTACGCCCTGAAAGGCCGCTCACACGCTGGGCTACATTACTGACATTTATTAGTGTGGAGCTGTGCCAGGTGAGCTGATGAAGGCCCGTTCACGTTGTGTAGGGGCACCATCGAAGCAGAAGAGAGGCAGAGGGTGGAGGAACATGGAGTCTTTTTAAAATGATTTAACACCGAAAAAGGCCCCGGAATGTTTTATAGGCTTATTTATGGAGAAAAAGTTTTGTAATGAATATAAACATTGGCAGTTCTCTGGGCCGGTGGGATCTCAGGTGGCCATGCAGTGCGATCGCTCTGACTTCGCTGGTGTTTCTTGTTTTCTTTCCCGGGCAGAATCTCCACATCACTGAGATATTGAGATTGTCCAAGACCAGGGTAAAGACTACATATCCCAAAAACCCCACACTGGCGTGATGCTACACCATCACTGCTAACGACGGCCACCTAAAGCCACAAATATTACAGACACTGCCTACGAATCTAGGCCAGGTCCCTTCATCCATCCAACTTCAGTACATTAACATTTGTGTCTCTTTTTTGTGTAGTGATTTCATCTTGCATGTTTTGTGGAATACTATGCCAGTGTTGTATCAGATCTGGACTCATACATTGTCTTTGCTGTGACTAATTACGAGACAGAGAAGGATGTAACAACTTGCCCCCTGTTGGAGTGGAGGAGTGCGGTCGCTCCATTCTGGTGGAGATTGGGAAGAGGTGAACGGGAGCAGGAATAGAGCGCATTAAAAGCAGACGGGTTGGATTTCAAGTGGCGCTCCTGAGTGCCCATTAGGGTGAGTGTGGTGTGCATGTGGGGATTTAATGGCATGTTCTGAAGGTGGCCTCGGCCACTCAAAGCCTTTCTGTCCGAAAACCACAGCGTATGTGTCCATTTCCATAACCCCGTGTGTCAGCGTCAAACAAGGGCTTCCAGTTTACAAAACATAAGATGCGAGATAATGATAAATAAATACTGCATAATAAAGGCAATTATTAGAATGATATTATCTTCAGCAAATACATTTAATTTCTCTTAATTTAGAATCATATCATGACACCAGTCACAAATGTGATATGATGGGATATGAATTTTCAAAATATTTATTACCACCAAATAACTAGTAAATATTAAAGGTGAGATCTCAATGAGAAGTATGTAGTGCTCAGGAAATGAAACATTTACTACGATTTTTAATAAAAATTGCACTTGCTGATGATTACAGGTCAATGTGTTGACATTTCCTGTGCTAATTTGTGCTAAGAACTGAGCCAATCTGGAAAATGTCTGAAAATGCTTTCCAGGACATGACATCATGCTATTGTTATCCTCAACTCAATTTAAATGATACATTTTTGCTACAAACAAATCTGGGTTATCCAGCCAGACGGAAATTGTTACAGGACAGTCTTTATAAATAATGACCTCCTAAAGAGTCTCACAACAGGAGAACTCGATAGTATGATAAAATTAGGTTTTCTTTTCAACTGTAGTTCTTACTTGGCTGATCCATTGGATAGCTAATACGACCATGCCATTGGAAGTAATGGCTTGCTAATTAGGCTGGCAAAAATAGGCCGCTGTTGTATGATAAAGCATGTTATCATAGTTCAGATTTTATTTTAAATGAACTGCACTTATTACTTAGCTGCTCCATATTAATACCTTGCTCTTTTTTTGCGAGAAAAGAGAAATGTTTCTAGAGAAATATTCCCTCTAAAGTGTGAAAACTGTTTTGTTAATCATCTATTAATGGCTCAGGGCAAATAATAATATAATCATTATTTTTGAAAAAGGCTATGAATGTGTTCAATTTCCTGTTACTTAAATTCAAATGTTTACAAATGTTTAAAAAGCTTATAATATGATAATGACATTATATACACCATAACAATGTACATTATATACCCAAAAGCTAAAAACCTTAAACGTGTCATTCTGGATAAGGATTGACACTGTCCTGTGTGGCATAATTGTTATCTGGTATGAGAAATAATGAGTTTGTCAGGTCAGATAAGGTACACTTAAAGTATTAGTTATCCATAGCCATAACCGTTTCAGAAAATGAGCCAGAGCAGAATGTGTCTTTATAGCTTGAATGTGTTCTGCATAGTGCATCTGTCACAGCCTGCTGTGTTCTGGAGATGTAGTCTGTTGGCTCTTTGTGTTTTGTGAACCCCAGAGCCTGTGACTGTGCTGTGCTTCCGGTCCGTCTTCTCTGTGTTTTATTTTCTCTGTGTTTTATTTTTCCTGACTGCTTTGAACACTGACTGGTCACAGACTTTAATGGGAACATGAGGAATGACAGGACCATTACCGCATGTTTCCATAAGCTGCTGGGCATGCCTGTTATTTTGTCCATTAGGATGATGATATAATGATGAAATTGAAAGTGTTGGTTGTCATGGTAGTAGTCTTGGCAGAATACCTATCATTATTATCATGATTATTATTTAAGTTTTGATTCAGCAAAAGCAAATGAGTAAGAGCACACACACACACACACACACACACACACACACACACATGCAATGTCACTGGCTATAGATTGGGTGATTTAAATGCAAAATCTTGCACTTTGATAATTTCTAAAAACAAGCAACCCTGAGGACAGATAATGTGTTTAACCTGGTCCCATTCTCATTTTGTCCAAAACCTGGTTGGTGGGCGTGTTATTTGTGGGCTTTTGTAGAAGCCTTATTCTGGCCCAGGCCACTTTGCTTTAAAATGCTTCTTCTCTCTCCGCCATCCAAGATGAGGCTGGCAAGCGCCCAGCACTGTCCTCGGAGCGCCCATAAACCGGGCCACGTGTGGGATTATCTTACAGCGTACAAAGCCATAGCGCCGGAACTCTCTCAACTTATCCCATTTCTACTTACAAGACAATGACAAAGCGCCATTACGCGTCTGTTTTTCTTTGAATTCCTGCCCACTGCCGTAAACCCCCTCAGACCTCTCAGCACATCGCTCTGTTTGAGCAGCAGAAGTCTGCCAAAGCGCCAGTGTTGGACAGTGATGGGTCTGTGGCAGGATGCTAACGACATAACGTGCCCCGTCACACATATGTAACAGTGTCCTAACGACATAACGTGCCCCGTCACACGTATCCAACAGTGTCCTAACGACATAACGTGCCCCGTCACACGTATGTAACAGTGTCCTAACGACATAACATGCCCCGTCACACGTATGCAACAGTGTCCTAACGACATAACATGCCCCGTCACACGTATGCAACAGTGTCCTAACGACATAACATAGCCTGTCATACGCATGTAACAGTGTCCTAACAACATAACATGGCCTGTCACACGTATGCAACAGTGTCCTAACGACATAACATGCCCCGTCACACGTATGTAACAGTGTCCTAACGATATAACGTGCCCCGTCACACGAATGGAACAGTGTCCTAACGACATAACGTTCCCCGTCAAACATATGTAACAGTGTCCTAACGACATAACATAGCCTGTCATACGCATGTAACAGTGTCCTAACAACATAACATGGCCTGTCACACGTATGCAACAGTGTCCTAACGACATAACGTGCCCCGTCACACGTATGTAACAGTGTCCTAACGTCATAACGTGCCCGTCACACGAATGTAACAGTGTCCTAACGACATAACGTTCCCCGTCACACGTATGTAACAGTGTCCTAACGACATAACATGCCCCGTCACACGTATGCAACAGTGTCCTAACGACATAACATGCCCCGTCACATGTATGCAACAGTGTCCTAACGACATAACATAGCCTGTCATACGCATGTAACAGTGTCCTAACAACATAACATGGCCTGTCACACGTATGCAACAGTGTCCTAACGACATAACGTGCCCCGTCACACGTATGTAACAGTGTCCTAACGTCATAACGTGCCCGTCACACGAATGTAACAGTGTCCTAACGACATAACGTTCCCCGTCACACGTATGGAACAGTGTCCTAACGACATAACATGCCCCGTCACACGTATGTAACAGTGTCCTCACGACATAACATGCCCCGTCACACGTATGTAACAGTGTCCTAATGACATAACATGCCCCGTCACACGTATCCAACAGTGTCCTAACGACATAACGTGCCCTGTCACACGTATGTAACAGTGTCCTAACGACATAACATGCCCCGTCACACGTATGCAACAGTGTCCTAACGACATAACGTTCCCCGTCAAACATATGTAACAGTGTCCTAACGACATAACATAGCCTGTCATACGCATGTAACAGTGTCCTAACAACATAACATGGCCTGTCACACGTATGCAACAGTGTCCTAACGACATAACGTGCCCCGTCACATGTATGCAACAGTGTCCTAACGACATAACATGCCCCGTCACACGTATGCAACAGTGTCCTAACGACATAACGTGCCCCGTCACACGTATGTAACAGTGTCCTAACGACATAACGTGCCCCGTCACACGAATGTAACAGTGTCCTAACGACATAACGTTCCCCGTCAAACATATGTAACAGTGTCCTAACGACATAACATAGCCTGTCATACGCATGTAACAGTGTCCTAACAACATAACATGGCCTGTCACACGTATGCAACAGTGTCCTAACGACATAACGTGCCCCGTCACACGTATGTAACAGTGTCCTAACGTCATAACGTGCCCCGTCACACGTATGTAACAGTGTCCTAACGACATAACGTGCCCCGTCACACGTATGTAACAGTGTCCTAACGACATAACATGCCCCGTCACACGTATGCAACAGTGTCCTAACAACATAACATGGCCTGTCACACGTATGCAACAGTGTCCTAACGACATAACGTGCCCCGTCACACGTATCCAACAGTGTCCTAACGACATAACGTGCCCCGTCACACGTATGTAACAGTGTCCTAACGACATAACATGCCCCGTCACACGTATGTAACAGTGTCCTAACGTCATAACGTGCCCCGTCACACGAATGTAACAGTGTCCTAACGACATAATGTTCCCTGTCACACGTATGTAACAGTGTCCTAACGACATAACATGCCCCGTCACACGTATGTAACAGTGTCCTAACGACATAACATGCCCCGTCACACGTATCCAACAGTGTCCTAACGACATAACGTGCCCTGTCACACGTATGTAACAGTGTCCTAACGACATAACATGCCCCGTCACACGTATGCAACAGTGTCCTAACGACATAACGTGCCCCGTCACACGTATGCAACAGTGTCCTAACGACATAACATGCCCCGTCACACGTATGCAACAGTGTCCTAACAACATAACGTGCCCCGTCACACGTATCCAACAGTGTCCTAACGACATAACGTGCCCCGTCACACGTATGTAACAGTGTCCTAACGACATAACGTGCCCCGTCACACGTATGCAACAGTGTCCTAACGACATATCATGGCCTGTGACACGTATGCAACAGTGTCCTAACGACATAACGTGCCCCGTCACACGTATGCAACAGTGTCCTAACAACATAACGTGCCCCGTCACACGTATCCAACAGTATCCTAACGACATAACGTGCCCCGTCACACGTATGTAACAGTATCCTAACGACATAACGTGCCCCGTCACACGTATGTAACAGTGTCCTAACGACATAACGTGCCCCGTCACACGTATGTAACAGTGTCCTAACGTCATAACGTGCCCCGTCACACGAATGTAACAGTGTCCTAACGACATAACGTTCCCCGTCACACGTATGTAACAGTGTCCTAACGACATAACATGCCCCGTCACACGTATGTAACAGTGTCCTAACGACATAACATGCCCCGTCACACGTATCCAACAGTGTCCTAACGACATAACGTGCCCTGTCACACGTATGTAACAGTGTCCTAACGACATAACGTGCCCCGTCACACGTATGCAACAGTGTCCTAACGACATAACATGCCCCGTCACACGTATGCAACAGTGTCCTAACAACATAACGTGCCCCGTCACACGTATCCAACAGTGTCCTAACGACATAACGTGCCCCGTCACACGTATGTAACAGTGTCCTAACGACATAACGTGCCCCGTCACACGTATGCAACAGTGTCCTAACGACATATCATGGCCTGTGACACGTATGCAACAGTGTCCTAACGACATAACGTGCCCCGTCACACGTATGGAACAGTGTCCTAACGACATAACATGCCCCGTCACACGTATGCAACAGTGTCCTAACAACATAACGTGCCCCGTCACACGTATCCAACAGTATCCTAACGACATAACGTGCCCCGTCACACGTATGTAACAGTATCCTAACGACATAACGTGCCCCGTCACACGTATGTAACAGTGTCCTAACGACATAACGTGCCCCGTCACACGTATGTAACAGTGTCCTAACGACATAACATGGCCTGTCACACGTGTGTACTCATTCATGTCAGAACACTTGCCCACTTTGTGAATAGCTGCTAAAAGGCATTGAGAATCATGGTGCCTTGGGCCCAGCACTAGCCTGGTAGCACACTTGTCCCTATGAGTGGGAGAGGAGATGAGGGTTCAGTGAGGATCCAGACAGACAGTGCCGGAGAGCTGAGGTGAGCAGGATGGTTTTGCAGGGACATCATTGTTTCCTGAAGATTTCAAACGGGAAAGCAACGTGCAAGTGTGTGAAACATCTGTCAGGCGCCGATCTAAAGGGTGACAATAAGTCTCTGTCTATGGTGTGCAAATCAGTGAAACAGCTGTCAGCTCTCAGGTGTCAACTGCTTAACTAATCTGAATAATGTATAATTGGCTGATAAAAAGGGGTATTTTTAAATAAAATTTCCTATCGTATTGTGTGTGTGTGCACAATATTTCCATGTATTCAGTATTCAGCACAAGGTGTTAAACAGTAGGTACTCAGTAGGTAAGTTATTTATCAGTCGTGTCATACAGTATGTAACATATAATATGTGAAACATCACTGAATGCTGCTGAATAGAGCACACTAAGGCATTGCCAAGGCAGAGCTATAAGTCCTGTTAGTCAGGTTCTTCACTTCAATTCATGTCTTTAGCATATTTGTGCCAGTGATTTCATAAAGCCTCTTTCTGTTCCTTCTCCTTGTGGAAACAAAATAAATTACTTGTCACTTATTTAATATGTTTATACTTTTATCTGACATTGGAAAGAAAATGCTTTCATGCACAGAGGAGCAGTCTTGCAGTCATATGTTAGCTGTCTCATGGTGTTCTCACAATCATTTTCCTTCTCTAGTCTGCATAACACTTATTGTACAATACCGTTGTAGCCAATACTTCATAGAGCTGTCGTATGAACATGTGTTTATGTGAATGAGCAAGAGCAGAATCTGAATCCATTATATCACAGAATAGGACGGTGCCTTGCGCACGCACACACACACACACACACACACACATTCAGAATATGGTATTTGTTCCTAAACTAAAATGCGTGTTGTTTTTTCGTGAATTTCTTTTTGCTGCAATGTTTAGATGTAGATGTGTATACATCAAGTATAAGGTACAAGTATAATGTAAGATTGACCATATTTGAAGTTACAGGACATCAGAATAGTGGCTTTATGGATTTACATTTTGTTCCAGTGCTGTGGTTGTTGGATATATGGCTAGATGTTGTGCAATTAGTAATACAAGCCAGCTCAAAAAAAGAAAAAAGAAAATAAATATGTTGTTCTGCTGGTGAATGAACTTTCCCTGCTAATCGTATAATTAGTAATTACAGGGGACTTTGTGCTACAGAATGGTCTAACAGAACCATCTGTGAAGGGAAGGCACAAATGTTTAATGTGTGAAGCATAGACTGCCACTTGCCTGAGGAGAGGATGGACGAGTTCTTCAATTGCCAAGCACACTTGCAAACGTACACAGATTCACCCCTCGTGAGTTTTCCTGCCAGCTGCCACTACTAAAAAAAAAAGCTAACTAGCTGCTTGCTGCCCGTTTAGTAGATAAATCTTTTTGTCATTCACACGTGTCTGTTTGCCATGTGCCACACAGGTGCTTCTTGGCACAGCACAGCAATTTCATGCAACTTTGCTGCGGATTGAGTGCCGTAGTTTCAGAAGTCACCTTGACAGGAGCCGTGTGAACTAGAGTGTTCAACATTTTACCTTTCAAGTGACATAAAAAGGCTGCGGTAACTGCCATACAGTAAAGTTACAGTAAAAATGGCACAGTAACATTTGTTCCTTCATTTCCTTCATTTACTGAACCCAGTTTGTTTTTTATTTTGTTTTTATTTGTTTTGTAAAATAGGCTATATTGTCCTCCTGGAACTAACTCTCAGTGAGTGGAGTTTAAGTCTTCATGTAATCTTGCAGATATAGGCCTGCATAGCAAATAACTTTTAATGAAAGAAACGCATGCACACGCACTCATGCTGGAGATTCTCAGAGTGAAAAGTGAAATGGAGGAACCAGATCGCGGCGAGATGGAACGTGCCGCTTGGCGCAGGTTGATCCTGTCATTGACAGCTTCCTGTTTGTAGTTTCCGTTGTTACACTGGGCTTTTCCATGGTGCGTTCCGTAGGCCTGCGAGACGGTCGCTGGAACGCACGTCTCCAGACGTGTGAAGGAAAGGACATGGGCGTCTGCAGCACCTGCGGCTCAGATGTTTGAGCTCTTGACAGCCTGCCAGAGCTGTTCCAGTTTTACATGTTCCCCTAAGATTGGCAGTAATTATAGCAGCAGTGGAGGGGGTCTGAGGACAGAAACTCTCATTATCTTGTTCACTTTTCTCTTATTGATTTTCTCCCTTTTACCTCCCCTGTTCTGATCTCAGGCCTACTCCAGGCAGCTGCTGTCTCCTCTCACAAAAACTCAGTAAAAATCTCCTGCTGCTGGTTGTTAAAAACAAAATGCCCTGAACGTCAGTATTGTAATTCCTCTCACTTGACCAAACTGCTCAGAATGTGATTCAAAGTCATCTCTGTCTTGTTTTTGAACATTTAAGAAGAAATCCTCAAACTGAACCCTGACTTTTTAGATGATTTAATGCTTTTGACGGGTGATGGGTCCTTCATGTCTCTGGTTCTCTGTGACTTTGTACTGGTGCTCTTAGCTTCATCCTGAGGGATGTTTGATGCACAGGTGTCAGGAAAGAAGGTGAAAGAAGGTGAGAACGTGTTCATTGAAACCCAGACCATGTCAGCTAAGCCCACAACTCGATACACATTTGCTATTAGCATGGACTTTGGATATTGATTTAAACTCTGTTTATTAAACTCTTCATTTAAATCATTCTTGGTCAGTTCATTCTTCATGACTATCTGTCATATGCTTTAGTGACTTGTGTGTCATTTGCACAATTATGCACTTCAGCATCTCATTGGTCAGAGTAGTGGTCAGGAGCAGGTGATGAGGTCATCCAGGCTGATGAGGCTGGAGGCTGGCGAATGCCTAAAACACGAACCGGATCGTCACGTACGCATGTGAAGAGGATAAGCACAGCGTGTGCCGTTCCGTAGCGTGTGAGGGTGGGAGTAAGCGGGCACCCTGCCGATCGCGCAAGCACGTGTCTGCGGTCTCTGCCAGACTCGGGCGTAAGGGGGCGGCCGCCGCTCCGGGGGCTGGACCGCGCTGAGGCGCAGAGGGACGGGCAGCGCTCTGGAGTCGCTCTTAAAGCACATGCTTTCCGCACGCCGCCGCGTTCACGGCAAACCGCGCTCCGCGAACGCACAGCTCGTGTGAATTCCACACGCCGCTCGTCTGTCGCTTCCTCTGCCAGATCTGCTGTTCTACAAGCCTGTTGGTGGCAGAGAGAGTATGATGAAATTATGTAAGTCATGTCAGCTGAATAACATGCGCCGTACTCCAGAGCAGTTATTCTAATCTTCCTGATGGCCTTTTGATTTTGAATTGATATGCCCTGCATATAGCTGTTCAGGTGAATCGTTTGACTTTTTAGCATCGCCAGACTTTCAGAATCTAATTACAGGGTCTTGATCTGAATGTTTTTTCAGTCCCTTATGCTTTTCTTAAGTGAAGGTGACTGTTCCTCCCACGGCAGAGATAAGTGCCTCCTCCTCCCAGTGCAGGGCAGAGCACACGGCATGTTGAGGGGACGTGACTCGTGTCTGTATGAAATCGTCTTTATATTCCCTGTGTGTGCGTGCGTGTGTGTGAGAGGGAGAGAAAGCAAGGGAGGGTGTGTGTCTGTGTGTGCCTCTATTGTAACTTTTTTAATTAAGCCCCAGAGAGAGAGAGAGAGAGAGAGAGAGAGAGAGAGAGAGAAACTATAATAGTTCATAGTTCATGTTATGCAAGTGAAATGTATGTTGTCATTTGCAACACCATTGTCATTGTTTTTTTGTGTATTGTTGCTATGATTTATTGTTGTGTTGTCATCACAACGCTTTGGCAGTATATATTTGTAATCTGTCAAATTAAAGCATTTGAATTTGAATTTCATAGAGAGAGAGAAATGGAGAGAGAGAAGCAAGGGGAGGAGGAAAGACAATATGCATAATAAAAGTAGAATAAATGGAGAGGTGATGCAGCGCTCTTCAGTGTGAGCATGGTTTACTCTTCTGCACTCTGGCGTCGTGTCAGACAGGCCCACGCTGCAGACACCGTTCAGTGTGCTGAAAGGAGAGCCTTGAAGCCACACAACAAGCGGAGTCTCTTAAATGAAGTCAAATACAGGCAGCCATTTGCATTCTTCCTGTCATATACAGTGCATGCCCATGGTTCACTGGGTTGAGAAACTCCAAACTTCGGGGACACAAAACTAGTTGGCATTTTATCCTGTGCCTTGCTGCGGCAAGCTAAACGTGACCTCCATAATGGCATAAGGTAACGCAAGCATGTCTCCTTCAAATAAAAAAGGAAAACTGAGGACTAGTGCTCAGAGGTGCAGGTGTGTTCAGCTGAGGAAGATACAACACAGCTGTAGAATTGTATTTGCCATTGGGTGAAATGGTCTTATGGAATCCCTGGAATCCTGCCATCATGTATTCATGTAGTAATAAACAACCTTTGTTGTTATTTTGTTAAATCAATTATTAAAAACCGGATAATATGGAAAAATTTTATTTTTCTTTTGGGAAATGTCATGTTTAGATTTTCCTTTTCCATCTGGTGGGATATATTTTTGCGAACACCTGACATATTTCCAGCTTCAGTATATCCCCTCCCACTGAAATCCGCATGCCTGCATTTTGGATTAACAATTAAAACGACGCACCTGAAACTGAAGGAATTGCATTAATTTCAAAATATTGTCTTTGTTGTGTGTGGTCAGCTCGAAATGAAAATGAATGATGTACTACAGAATTGATTTCAACCCACTTAATTGTTAGCATGGAAAACTGTCTTGCTCAGTGTTTCTACACCTCTTTTTACCTTTGAATAAGTGATTATTTCACTATGCTGTACCGCTGAAAATCTGCTGTCTCAGCGTGTCGAGTCTGTGGTTATACCACCACCTCTGGCTTGTGAGGAATTATAATTTCTCTTCGTTTCTGGCCACAACAAATTATTTTTATTTGCATTGATTTCTGTTTCATTAATGACTGATGTATGTATTACGCAGTTCATTTTTCCCTATGTATCTTCCAAAGCCAGAAGTATGCTCCAGATGAGTAAAGCATTTCACCGTATAAAATGTAGTCTCTGGCTCAGGGCAGATAAACTGGTTAGTGAGAGGTAAGAATTCACAACTTGGCTTAAAAGTTCTGCCATCATCCAAAATGAAATTGCTTTTCTTTCACTCAGTGCACACAATGCATTTCACTCTGTGAGACCTTTATATTCTTAAAGCGAAAAACAGAAATTGAGCCAAACAATCCGCCCATTTAGTCGGTGAGGAAGCAGCCTGGAGTGAGCCGGGGAATGCATAAACCTGTTGTTACTGAAGTGATATGGAGTCCAGGTGTGGCTGGGGATTTTGCCGGGCCCGAAAGTGGCCACCGTGTGGCAGTTTAAAAGCTCTGAGTGTCACAGGGCACCGCATCCGTATGAAATATAGATAAATATGAGCCATTACACTGCCTCATGAAGCCTGAAAGAGACAGAAACAGGTCCTTTAAAAAGGGGAAACACACTGCGACAGGGAGACAGGCAGTGGGAGGGGAAGGTGAATGCGGTGCAAGGTGGAGATGATGGGTGTAGGTGGTGTTAGTGTGGGAATGGTGTTGAGTGTAGGTGGTGTTAGTGTGGGGATGGTGTTGAGTGTAGGTGGTGTTAGTGTGGGGATGGCGTTGAGTGTAGGTGGTGTTAGTGTGGGGATGTGAGTGTAGGTGGTGTTGGTGTGGGCATGGTGTTGAGTGTAGGTGGTGTTAGTGTGGGAATGGTGTTGAGTGTAGGTGGTGTTAGTGTGGGGATGTGAGTGTAGGTGGTGTTAGGGTGTATATGGTGGTGAGTGTAGGTGGTGTTAGGGTGTATATGGTGGTGGGTGTAGGTGGTGTTAGGGTGGAGATGGTGGTGGGTGTAGGTGGTGTTAGTTTGGAGATGGTGATGGGTGTTGGTTGTGTTAGGGGGGAGGCGGTGATGGGTGTAGATGGTGGTGGGTGTAGGTGGTGTTGCATTTGGCATTGGCATTTTTTTTATATTGCGCCTTTATCAAAAGCGCTGTACAATTGATGCTTCTCATTCACCCATTCAAACACACACTCACACACCACCGGCGAGGCCACGCAAGGCACCGACCTGCTCATCTAGACAGTTTTGGATTTTAGTCGGCAACTCCAATTTAAAGCAGAGGTCAGCGATGTATGACTGGCCTTGTTCGTTCCCAATACTTTCCCTGAAGGGGGAGGTTTCTAAAACTGAAAAGTGCACCTACAACCCGACCACTGTTGTTAAAAGCAGGAATAAATGTATGTTCGGGTAGAGGCATCCAGTACCTGAATTTATGTCCTAATATATTCATATTAAAAACCAGCCATGAATATTGTCCATTGATATTATAAATTGCCTTAATATTTTAATTAATGTAGGCCCTTTAGGAGTCTTCTTTTGCTTCTGTTGTAGAAATGAATTTATGAAGCAAGTTCGATATCTCTAATGTGAACTAATAGCGATATTGAAGTTATGGTTTTTCCATGTACGTGTTTCCATCAGTGAGTCTTCAGTTTGCACCTAAGTTCCTCTAATCTGACACCCTCTTGCACTTTTACCTAGCCCTAACACTTAATTAGGTGTGATTTTTTACTGTTTTCAGAGCCTCTGCCTCTTTGCTGTTGCTTGTGTAATGTAGAATAATGCTCATTAGGCAAGTTACGTTCTTGTTTGTATAACCTAGTTCGTCATCCAGTAGGGTGATTTAGAATTTAAGCTTTGTCGCTCGCTGCGGATAAAAGCTTCTGCTAAATGCCTGTTTTCAGTTGACAAGCTGTCATCGCGTCTGCACTCCTTGCACTTCCTGTCTCTCTGCGGAATGTGCATTCCCCCTCAGGGGAATTTCTGCTGGCTGATCCCTGATCTTTGCACTCTGAAGGAGAGCATCTGCTAAGCGCCCGTAATGAAATGTAAAACATTCTTTTAAAGGAAGCAGCTCTGCCAGAGAGCGCTACACCACCGTTCGGCAGAGTGTGTCTGCAGAATCCTTCTCATCTGTCTGCAGTAATGTGATGTCTGCCACCGTCTTGATAGAGTGCCCAGCAGGGGCAGGGCAGGGAAGCTCGTTGTTTGGCAGTGAAGTTGCAGTGTTGTGCGAGGATCAAGTCGAGGCGCTCGTGCTCGTGACTGGTAGAGCAGAGATGGGTTAGAGCTCGATAATGTAATTTCACTTGCATTAACAGAGAGTGCTGCAGAACTGTGTACAGTACCGTTTTCTTCTACATCCTGCGGTATTGAGCTGAAATATAAAGTCATTCTCTGCTGCACACCTGCCAGTAAAAGTTGTGAAAGTTGAAACATCAGCAACAACAGCAACAACCATGATGGTACATTCCGGTGCTGTCCACCAGGGGGCAGCACCAGTCCTACCAACGAGTAAGGCCACATCTGTGATTCATTGTATTCACAGTAGCTGTGGCTTATGTAGGGCAAAATAAGAGACCTGGTTCACAGGCCTAGGATAGTTTTTGGGAGCTGTTGTGTGGGCTTTGCTACTCGGGTGATGGTTATGTACTTTTTTGTATTCGCTTCGATATTTAACTTGGATAATTTCTTGGCCTTGTTTTGTTTATCTCTGCTGGTGTTTCAAATAATAAAAGGCAGCAAGTCTTTTTTTATTTTTTCTGGTTTGTTACCGTGGGATCAGTGGCCACCCCCAGCCCTGCATCCCACCACCTAGAACATAAGAACACATAATGAGGAGAACAGAACATTCAGCCCATATAGAACATAAGAACACATAATGAGGAAAACAGAACATTCAGCCCATATAGAACATAAGAACACATAATGAGGAGAACAGGACATTCAGCCCATAGGCTTGTGTAGAGAGTATTCAGCACTGCCGCAGGCTTGGGCATGGGCACCCTGAGGACCTCTGTCTTCACTGGAGGATCTGGCTAAGCGCTCCACACATTAACATTACTCTCTAGGGGCTCAATCAGATTATAATTATGCCGTGGGTTTGTCATGAAGGTTTCCCTTTGCTGAGGGAACAAAGGTGTGAATGCACAGCTCTAAATCTCTCACCGCTGAGATGCTGTGGCCAATGCGCCATGTTTTGCGGCAGACCTGCGCAATATCATCCTTTTTTTTTTAAATGAGAGGGTTCTGTTAGATCTTTTCAGTTTCTCTTAACAAGCACTCTCTCTGCAGTCCCTTTCAATTCGCTCTCAAAGATGCTCAAGTCTTCTCTCGAAACATACCGTTTGAAAAAAGTGTAAATGGGACTGCGTGGAGGAACTGTGAAAGCATTTGATTCTGTGCCTCAGACCAAACCGATTGAAGCGCATTACTTGCCAAGGGCCACGTTTGACCGCATTGTTCTCGGTGATATCCAAAGCTGCGGGTTACGTCGAACCGACTTCAAAAGGAACAGCCCTGCACCACGACCACGTTCCCTCTCTCCTGCAGTCTCCTCATCCCGTTAATGACGCGGTAATCAGCGGGATCGCTGGGAGCGCTCCGGTCGGCCGAACGATCCGCCGGATTGGAATGCGCGAGCCTTTTTCCGCGGCGTATCGATGGGTGCCGCTTTAAAGGGACTTTTCAGAGCCCACGGAGGCTGGAACTCTACCAAAATCACTGACTGGATTCTGAGTGCGTTCTGCCCAAGTGGCCCCATTACGGCCCTGACTGATATGCTGCTGGCGGCCTGTAAAGTCATTAAGACCCTGCTTTATGGCGCTGGCTTTTATAGGGCTGTGCTGTATTGTATTTTATGCTGAGTGATTGTTTATTGCGCTACCTTTTGTCCAGGCTGAGATTTTTATCTCGGTGGGACTCACTCGGATAAATACAGAACTCATTAAAATAATACACATTTCTTTTCACCATGACCATGACTATGTATTTGTTTCTAATATTCTGCAATGGTAAAAGTGCAAAAGCCAGTTAGGAAAAATGCACATATGATCCAACACGCATGTGCAATGTTATAATTCATGTAAAATGACATTGTCCTTGCTTTTAGAGCCGTGTGAACGGCTCTCGTTTTTCCCGACTGCAGAGATTCTCCATCCTAGCTCCCCTGCGGTGGCATGACCTCCCCATTGTTATAAAAACTGCTCACTCACTGCCTATTTTCAACCGCAATCTGAAGACGCATTGGTACTGTAGTTCCTCAAGCTGTAGTTGTCTTGCTAGTAGTAGTACAGACTTACACTATCTTGTGTACTGTACATATTTTTATAGCCTTACAACCATTTATGTATGAATTGAATTGTACCCAATCTTACGATTGTTTATTGTATGTTTTGTTTGTTGCTTTGGATAACAGCGTCTGCTAAATATAATGTAATGTAATGTGATGTAACAATAGAGCATTTCATCTTTTAAATAAAAGATGGAAGGGACTTATTTCTCACATCCTTTGCAGTCAGTGCTCCATCCAGGCTGTGGATCAAGCCCATTCTTGCTTCCGCTCGGTCCAGAGAGAGTGACCCAGAATCCAGGTTACACACCGCTAGCACAGCCCCAGCTGACCTTCCCTCCCTCTGTTATGTAAAGTACAAACACTGTTCTGACCAATGTGCTGCGTATGCACACACACGCACATGCGCACACACACACACACACACACACAGTATGTGTCTCCTGGCAACCTGGCGTCCGTCCGATTGGCTGACGCATGCACGCACTGTCAGAATGTACTCCTTGGAAACGTGACGGCATAGAGACCAATGTGTCAGCATGACCGCTGCCATTTTATGTGCACCCCCCTTCACACTTAACTCATACATTTACACATCAGCACAACTTGCTGGCATGCGCGCACACACACACATCCTCAGGACACTTGCCTGCCTTCATCTGATAAAAATCAAAGGAAATGCACAGAAAAGCAGGAGGTACAGTATCTTGCAGAAATCACATTTGATTTGAGAACCTGGCTGATACTCTGGATCCATCAGCCCTTTAGAGTCACCGTATCAAAAGCATGCCAAGGTATCATGCATCATTTCACTGGCTCAGATCCACAAGATTTGCCCGTGTGAAGTCCGCAACACTGTGCCTGCACTGAAACCCTCACACAGTCTGAGTCAGCACTGAAACCCTCACACAGTCTGAGTCACCACTGAAACCCTCACAGAGTGTGAGTCAGCACTGAAACCCTCACACAGTGTGAGTCTGTACAGAAACCCTCACACAGTGTGAGTCAGCACTGAAACCTGCACAGTGTGAGTCAGCACTGAAACCCTCACAGTGAGTCAGTACTGAAACCCTCACACAGTGTGAGTCTGTACAGAAACCCTCACACAGTGTGAGTCAGCACTGAAACCTGCACAGTGTGAGTCAGCACTGAAACCCTCACAGTGTGAGTCAGCACTGAAACCCTCACAGTGTGAGTCAGCACTGAAACCCTCACACAGTGTGAGTCAGTACCGAAACCCTCACAGTGTGAGTCAGCACTGAAACCTGCACAGTGTGAGTCAGCACAGAAACCCTCACACAGTCTGAGTCAGCACTGAAACCCTCACACAGTGTGAGTCAGTACTGAAACCCTCACACAGTGTGAGTCAGTACAGAAACCCTCACACAGTGTGAGTCAGCACTGAAACCCTCACACAGTGTGAGTCAGCACTGAAACCCTCACACAGTGTGAGTCAGCACTGAAACCCTCACACAGTGTGAGTCAGTACAGAAACCCTCACACAGTGTGAGTCAGCACTGAAACCCTCACACAGTGTGAGTCAGTACTGAAACCCTCACACAGTGTGAGTCAGTACTGAAAACCTCACACAGTGTGAGTCAGTACTGAAACATCCCCATCGCCTGTGTAGTGAGCCAGGCCAGGCGCAGTCATAGGCACAGGCACAGGTCCATTGTGTGGAGAGACCGGGGTAATTCTGACTCCCTGCTTCCCCAACAGAGCCCCCGACCTCTGGGCTTTACTCCTGCGCTCTCTGTAACCACTTCCATCCTCGCCCAGTGCTTCAGTTTTGAGGGACAGCCTGATCTGCCCACCTCCTGATGATGGGCTGCTTCCCTCCTGACTGTACACCCTCCTCTGTAATACTTTTCCTTTTAAACTTAACAGTGACAGGTGTGCAAGCTCGTTTTCTGCCTGTGAACAGCTTTAGAGAGAATGAAATGGTGCTCTGGTCTTAACTGAGGCTGTTCCCTTTTTAAATACTAAAAACAAAATACTTGCAATGTCTTATGTTCATTATTCTTCATATGAAAAAAAATCTGTCTAGTAATTTGTGGCTTCAGAAAATATTCAGACCCCTTCACGTTTTGGGGTGCTTCTGTGTACTTGTGTAAATTATATATTTTAGGTTTAGATTTTTGATACATCTGCAAAAATGTCTAAAAACATGTTTTAACTTTGTCATTGTGGGTTATTGAGTGTAGATTGATGGGCAAAATTTGTACTATTTAAAATGCGAAAACGTTTGCAAGCTTTAGGTTTTCATGGAGAAGCTGTCATTCCATTTAAAGACCCAGCGCAATCTATTTTTAATGTTCTATATTAAGCCTCATCATGAAGTTGTTACACTTTTCCCAAATGTGTAAAGGGGAATCTTGTGAAATTTCCTTTTGATGTAAACCCTGGTGCTGGAGGTGTGATGCGACACGTCCGTTGTGCGTGAACATTAACTTCAAGTTCACTGCTGATTGGCTGAAGTCGTAAACAGCCTCAATTTATTAATTTATTTGTTAAAATATAGGCTTAAATCGTTATATCCAAAAAACTTGCACAGAATAACTTGCTTTCAAGATTTAAAAAAAGAAAAGTAATATCAAACATCAATTGAAAAAAATGGTCTTAATATCAGTCTTTCAGTCTTGGTTACAGATCGTAGAACTGTATGATTGGACAGGGATCTTGAACCAGGCTTTGGGGCTTTGGGTTGTGGATGGACGTAGGACAGAGGTAGAGGCTGGTCTACAGCGCAAGGTATTACCTGAAAGAGTAACGTGTGCCCCCAGCAGCGCTGTCTTCCTCGGGGTGGCTTTTCCTAAGCGCCCCCGGAGCGAGACGCTAAAAGGGAGATTCGGAGCGGCGGGTTTCTCAGAGGTGACGCCACGGCGGTAAAGGAGCCGTGCTCTGGGCTGTCATAGCGAGACAGAGAATGATGGCTTCTATTCTCTCAGCTGAGAGGGCTATTCTTCAGCGAGGAGCAGAGATAAAGCTGTGGGCTCTGCGGGAGAGATGTGTTTATTGGCTGACAGATCCCATGTGATGCAAGGGGCCTGCGGGGGGCTGACTCCTCGGCCCAAGACTTAATTTATTTGTGAAAAGCTGGGTGGATGGGGTCAGAAAATATTTCGACTTGCTTAGTGTATTATTGAACAGACTGCCTGGGTGTGAGATCTATCGAGTCTCGGTGCAGCTCTGCTAGAGTTTGGCTGGACAAATGATGAATAAATAAGACGGACAACTATGATGAGACTACCTTCTCTATGATCTTTTCACTTCATTCAAAGCATCAGCAAAGCATCCAGTCTATCACCTCTCTGGCACATGTTTGTGTCATCATATTGGTTGTAATCAGCTGATAGCCATACATTTTGGGTTATGCTTTATGTTTGGAACTGACTAGGACATGGGCCTTAAGTGAAAGTCAGATGATAAAATTGATGTCACATCCAAGTATGTGTTAAGGGAGAGAAAAAAAAAAAAAAACATATCACCATGTTTTCATATTCTGACAAGGTCCAGCATGCAGTGCTTTAGATAAAGACCAGAGACTGTGCATTAGCTCCTCTTGCTAACTGCTATCAGACCACTTAATTCATGCTCTGTTTTGGTCCAGAGTAGTCATGCAATTATCTGTTTTTATCGAATGGCTTAAACCCTTGTGCCCTTGCCCTCGGTGATGTAATGCACTTACCTTTAAGCTATTAATCATGTAAAAAAAAAAAAAACATTGTAATTCTGTATAATTACCAAATCCTTCCCGAAGCCCTGATAATGGGTAAACACTGCCTTACCAGATATCTGACCAAGACAGTCTTTTATTGAATATGACATTTCTTTTGCGAATGTTTTTGTTCGGAATAGTAACTACAGATACCAGATCAGGGACCGTGCTTCTCGGCTATTGGTTGATTTATCAAAGTTAGTATATTCTTTGCACCCCAGAGTATCCTCGAAAACAGTGTCTGTAATAAGCTGTGTATTACTATGAGCTTATTTCAGTCACCTGTGCTTCATTTAACAATGTAGGTTACCTGATAACGGCACTTTCTCAGAAATGAACACAAAGTGTGAATAATGCACACAATGTTCCTTTACATGAGTAGTGAGGCCAGTTTATGTTCAATAAAGAACATGCATTGCAAATGCCTATCTGGTAATCTGCTTGACTCTTTATTCACTCTAGAAATGAGTCATTAATTATATGCAATGCTTATTGTATTAATATGAAGTAATATACTTCTGGATTTATCTTTCTTTTTCGACTGTACTTTTACCTTTTTATCTTGGCAAGGTCATTAAATTGTGTGTGTGGGCGTGCATGCGCATGTGCGCATGTGTGTGTTCTGAATTAATTTGTTTCAACAAATGCTTGTGCAATTTGGGTCCTTCCTAAGAGTCTATCTTAAGATCCCACCACACCCACAGCACCCTATTGATTAATTTGATCTTTATTTTTAGTACGCATCCACAGAATGTAGGACATAACGATGTGGGACAGATCACTGCTGCTTTTTATCACTCCTCGCAGGAGGTGGCACTGACATCCACGGTAACCTGTTATTGATTGGACAAACAGTCTGTCTGACAACATTCCAAATTCCGTGGTCATTTCTGCAGCCGTTGGTCATTAGTATTCTCTCAAGAAATTGTCAACAAATGACAAACAGTTGCTGGCAAATAGAGGTCGTTCCACAGTGTAGTCTGTGCTCTGTAGTCAGTCTGAGGTTGGAAAGCTTCTTCTCTGCATCTCTCTTTCTCTCTCACTCTTTCTCTCTCTCGCTCTCTCTCTCTCTGACTGAGAGAGCCAGTATTGAGCAAAACACAGACATCTTTTTAATCCTTCTTTATACAAACATTTTTTTCTGATTGAGACTTTTGTACTTCATAGAAAACAGTTTTAAAAATGTACCAGACTGACTGTCAGACTAAAAGGAATATTACTGCTCTATGGCTGCTTTGTATCAGTTGATTAAAGTTTATTGAGCTTCTTTTACCTGGTGCCCTGTTTTTGTGTAAGTTAACTCTTGGTTTAGCTGCAGAAAGTTCTGGCTTTGAATTTACAAATAACTCCTTTTTAATAAACTGGGCCAAAAGGTTTGTTAAAACCATGTGAGTCAGCTGGCATTGTAGAAGTGGCCTTGCTACAGATTGATGCTGTCAAGTGCCATTCAAAATGGAAAGTTAACTTGTGTGATGCAAAACTTTTTGGGGATGGTTGAAGAGTTCCTGTTGTCTCTACCACCTGACAGATCAGTTTCTCTAAAATACAAAGAACTTGAACTTATAAACAATACATTTTCGCCTTTTAATTTGCTACATTTAACCTGTACCAAACACCCAGGAATAAAAAATAAGCTTTGAACACTGAATTACATTTCATGTACGAAAGGTTTCATCCTGTGGATTGAGAGGTGACAACAATTTCATCTTGGATCATGAGCAGTTTATTTCTACACACTTTCCTCTTTTCATCACTTTAATACAGGATAATACTTGTCTCATCTGTCCACTTAGTTTTTTGTACTTTTTAGAAATCTCTGCCCATTCAGCTCTTGAAACTTACTAACGGTTTGCATCTTGCAGTGAACCCTCTGAGGTTATACTGATATACTCTGCTCTTCATGGTAGGCTTTGAGTCTTTGATACATCTATGCCTACATCCTGAAGAATGTTCTTGATCTGTTTGACAGTTGAAAAGGGTTTTTCTTCAAAATTGAGAGTATTCTTCAGTCATCCACTACTGTGGTCTTCCATAGTCTGCCAGGTTGTTTGCTATTGCTGAGCTCCCCAGTGCATTCTTGCCTCTTAAAATTGCATTGAGCAGTTGATTTGGCTATTTCTATGGTGGATTAATTCTGATTTTTCAGCCTCAAGACTGTTTTACCAGCGATGACATTTCTTTGGTTGAAAGACAACAGCAACACACTTAAAATGCAAAAGCCACACCTAGAATCAACTCCAGACCACAGTTGTCTTGTGCACAAATAACTTGTGGTCCCCTAAACTGGGGAACTATGTTTGGAAAGGGCTGTAATTCCAACACAGATCTCCTGTTGCCCCATTACGGAATTAAATACCGTCAAACTAAAGCTGACAGTCGGCAGTTTAATCACCAATCATCAATCATGTTCTGTGTGATGGAGTACAGAGCTAAAACAAGAAAAAAATATTTCACTGTCTAAACACTCACAGAGTACAGTGTATATATTTGAGGACCTAAGTGTTAATATGTACCAAATCCCAATGGCAAGTTTTCTGTAAAAATGTTAAATGTAATTAAGTTCTGAAATACAGTTGTGTGACCAGCTGTATTTAATAAGTTTAATAACTTTAATAACATGATCTCAATTTCTTCATCACAAGTGTAATTTGGTCATTACCAGCAAATTAATTATTAATGATTTATTAAGAAGCTCTTGTTCAGGAGACTATTGTAGAGAGGGTTAGTGTTTAGTCCAGATGCACTGTGTATCTGAAATTAAAGAATGTCATAACCAGTTATGGTACCCTTATACAGTATTGCATTTTGTTAAGAATGCTTCTTAAGGATATTATGATGTGGTAATGACAACGACATGCCTACATTGTTTTAAGGATGTGGTTTTAACCACACGAGACATTTCTACCATCAAAAGTTCAAATGCGAAGATGTCAGTCACTAGAAGCACTGTATGTCAGACTGTAAACAGGTAAAAACACTGCTTGTGCTGCCTGGGTGAGCTCTATGGTGTTCATCAATGACCCCATCCATTATCAGCTATTTAGACCTAAAGCTGGTTGGCAGGAGATCTTGCAGTAGGACAATGATCAAATTAATTCCTCCTAATACCCCCAAAATGGCTAACTGACCACAGTCCTGTGACCTAAACCCCATTGTTGAGCCAAAAAGTAGAGTCTACAAAATGAGAACCAATGACTGTGTTTTCTGCATGGAGGGTCTCAGGTCCCCTTCTGTGTGTGCTAGGTGTTCAGATTCAGAACTGGTGTGTATGTGAAGTATTAAATGCATGGGTACCAATAATTGTGACACATTTAAAAGAAATTATGAATTCAAAGTATTTTTTCTCTGTGATCAGTGCTATCAAAGTAATATTGCATACTTTTCTCAAAGAAAACATTGAAGTGAATTTTATACAGCATTTCTTGTTTGTATTAATGGATGCCAATAAGTCCAGGGGCACTGTGTGCATGTGTTTTGACTGTGTCGTATATAGAATAGATACCTGAATGGCTGTGCTCAGTGCTGTGGGTTGAGGCAGATGCTGTGATCGCAGAGAGGGGGAGGGATGGTGAAGGGGAGTGAGTCAGAGATATCATGCAGTTCAGGGGGGTGAGCGGCCCTCCGTCACGCGGGGGCGGCTAGGCTGCCGTGGCTGAGGTCAGACGCTGGGTATGCTCTACCCGTGCGCAGCCAGAAAAATCATATTTTAGAAAAGGAAAGCAGAGACGCTGGTCTTAAGAAGTGTCACTTCTCCATAAATCATTTTCGCGGCCGTGGAGAGGGAGACGTGGGGCGATAGCGTCTCGGCCGCCGCTGGTGATTCATTTGCCGTGTCAGCGGACGCCAGACTCAGTTCCCCGTTAATGGCGGCGACACCCGTTTCAGGGCTGCCATAATTGCGCCCCGCTGAAGAGTTGGCGGACGTGTTTAATTAAGAGCAGCGCGTTGCTGGGTGACGTGGGAGCCTTGGAACTCAGCTACTGGTGTCTCAGACTGGCTGCCCTAAACTACTGTCAATCAGGATCATTTATGCCTGGAGCTTTGACACAAAACGTCTTTGCCACCTTATGATGGTTGTCGATATCATACAGCCGTGCTTACTCAACTCTGCGGGCATTTGCTTCAACCGTGTGCTACACCACCTGATTTCACTAATTAGCTCATTACCTGAACCAAGCAGGTAAAACAATTGGTGAAATCAGCTGGTGTAGCGCACGGTATGAGCGAATACCTGCTTGAGTAGCGCTGTCATACAGTAAGTGATTTTAGTCATACTAAAAGCTTTTGTGCTTTATTTTGAGAAATTATTGAGGCCTAACCCCACATGTTTTCACTAAAGTTAAATTGCTTGCATGCTGTGCAAATTGAAGAACTGCACAGCACCCAACTGCATAAACGATTTAAACCAGTATAAGGATGGGGATATTGCTTCATTAACATGCAATAAGTACATCCATTCAGCTTTTTAGGAGATGGATCATTCTTTGTTTTTCCTCTTCACTCAGAATGCCTCTGTAATGGACAGACTGAAAACATGGTGAAAGACTTGTACACATTCAAATACCTAGCAACCCACAGCTGTTAAGTATCCATCCACTAGTTTGCCAAAGTGGGTTGTCATTGTGTCTGGGCTTCTATCGTGTAATTAGCATATCACATTCATAATCATTGGTTTGCTTCCAAAAGATGTCTTTTAAATTTAGCAGTTTTGCCGACATTCACAAAGCCTTGATTTATCTGTCTTAATCTGCTTGTGAAGCATTAGGTGGTGAATTGTTTCTTCAAAATCATTAAAGTGTTTTGTTTTTTTACTACATTTTGAATAGTATTCCATTATTCCCTTGAGCCGCCTTCAATGCATTAGTGCCTTGCTCATGTACCTGTGTTATGACTCGTAGCTGTGAGTCCACTCACCCCACCTGCAGACAGTAGGCCTGAGGGATGCAGTGTGGTATGCAGTGGAGGCCTCTCAAGGCATGTAGTGGGTGGGCCCAGATCAATTAAAGATGTGTCCAAATGCTCATTTGACCTATTTTCTACTTAACGTTTCATAGTTTTGTCAAGATAAGCAGAGTCCAGTTAAGGTTTGCTTAAGTTACCACTTGAGTTGAGATGAGGACTACTGACTTAGTACTACTATTTCTAAAACAAAAGCAATACGCCGTGTGAGTATGTTATATTTTTTGCATTATATACTTTTATTTTCCATATACTGCATTTCCTTGACACCAGCACTGATTAAATATATGTCTGGTATGTACATTCCCATAATGATTATGGATGTCCAACTGAATCCACCCAACAGTTCAGTGCAGGGGGAAATCATTCAACTATCCCTGTCTTCGACTGCCCTGTGTTGCATATGAGACTTGGCGTTTGCCTGGATCTATTTGTGACATGCAGGGCTGGTTTCACAGACACAGATTAAGCTTAGTCCTGCAATAAATTGAGTTTTTATGTGGAGAATCTATCTATGGAGGCTAAATTGAATTTAATGAAGGACTTTGCTTAATCTGTGTCTGCGAAACTGGCCCGCAGTCTGGTGGACATGGTCTGAGGAGCAGTGAAAAAAAAAAGAAGACTTCTCCCAAATGAGAATTAAGCTCAGGTTGATGCTTTAACTTTAAAAAAATAAAAAATAAAAAATAAAAAAAAAGACTAATTACATCAGCATGCCTATATACGCAGCTAGGGTACTCTGTAGAGTTTGTGTTGCAATTAGTAGTGCGGTTAGTGTTCTAATTACTATTGTGATTAGTAGTGGATGCGGTGGTCTAATTAGTATTGTACTTAGTAGTTTCGATAGTGGTCTTATGGGTCGTGTACTTAGTGATCTAATTAGTATTGTACTTAGTAGTGTAGTTAGTGGCCTAATTAGTATTCTACCCACTTTTGTTTCCTTATAGGTGCATCAATCCATTAAATTACAGGAATGATATCTGAGAGTTTGAATCCTTTTAATCTCTTTAAAATGATTCAGCCTAGAACCGGGCTTAATGCTACCTTCTCTCTCCACTTTTCTCATAATGCTGAATGCAACATTATCTTTTAAACAAGGAAGTGCCCTTAAATCATTCATATGAATATCTACTTTCCCTCGAAGAGACAAATAACTATAAAACAAGAATGATAGGAGAAGGAAGTCGAGTGCTCTTTCCTTCAAGGCAAATGTTAAATACAATTATAATATTGATTGACATGATGAGATGCAGAGACAGCTGCAGCAGAGACCTTATACCGGAATTAAAATGAACCGAATATTACGATGAAATCGGGAGGTTTAATTGCTTATGGTGTCCCTTAGATTTAGGTTAACCCGCAGATTGCAGTTCATGAGGGAGGGGCGTGCCTGTCTAAGCTGCATATCAAACCAAGGCTGGATGGATGGATACTGAGGGTCAGTCCTATCTGCTCTTTAAACAGGAAGGGGCTGACGTACGCCTGGGCCTGTTAACCTAAGCCAAATGACCCTTCTTCAGGAGAGGGAGGTGTGGTGTCACTCTCTTATTTGTCTTCAGAAGCTGCACAGGCTGCCTTCTGCTCGGCCTGCTTTGTGTGGTTTAATGTGATTGTGTTTGTCTGGTATTCTGTCACTCTAAATGGTGTGAAAAGAGACAGTTCAGGCAACGCAGGCTCTGCGTCTCCATTTCCACAAACAGATTTCATTATTGTTTTTCCTCCTTTTTGAGAAATGAAATATGGACAGTCAAAATGTTGTGGTGCCGTGAAGAAGTATCTGTGATTGAATCACGAGCGTTGCATTGCAGGAGGCCTTTCAAAATGGTGGCACTCTGCACAGAAAGAAAGGGCATTTCTCTCCTGTCGGCAGCGGCTGTGTTTTTGTCTCTGCGTGTTGCGTTGGCAAAAAAGAGCCTTCTACAGTAAGAACACACGTTCTCTCCTTCAGGACATGACAAATGGGTGCCTGTACAGATACAGTACCTGCCTGATTTGGTTTGGCAAACGGCCCAAATAAAAGGCAACTTCATCACATTTTAAACATCTCCTTCCTCCGTGTTGTATCTAATAATATTTCACTGAGTCATTCCCTGTCTGCTGAAATTACAGAACATAAGGGAAATGCTTGTGGAGTTTTACAGTAACCTTCTATTCATTACAGCCACTGTCAGCAGGAGGCTCTGTAAAGCCATCATCTGCGCCTAAATCTGTCTTTAACCGTCTCGGCTGTCACATTCGTTGCCGGTCTCTTCCGTGGAGTTCTCTCCGCTTCACGGACACGCCGGGACTCCGGGGCGGCGTGTGGGAGTAGACCGCTGACTCACTCAAACATAAACATCAACATCTTAAACTGAGTTTGAACAACAGCACATTAGACTGTAGGGTTACTGTGCGATTGATAAAATGTTTCTGACGTAATTCTGAGGTGGCCTTAGTGGACTGCCACTGCCGGACTGGCATGGTGTCACACCTTACAGACGGACATTTCTCATTGCACCAGAGCCACAGAAAGTTCTCCTCTGCCCAGCTCCAAATTTACTCCTCTCCTGACACCCATTTATTTCCCCCATCACTATCACGATCAGTGTTATCGTGATTCCTGGGGTGATTTGTAGATTTTCCCTGCTTTATCCTGGTTAAGGGCACTGAACAAGCTCAACCTTTCAATGCAATCCAGCTATTTCAAGCAGGGTTTTACCTAGTTACAGGAGAGAGAGTGTATCATTTGGTCTCTCTGTTAGTCATTATTTTGCGACCTTGCATTCCGAGAGTGTTCAGATCTAACAAAGGCATTATAGCCATGAAGCGTGTCTCACCATTTCTTAATCATACCAGCCCAATTGGGGTAAGCAAGGTGAATAATTCAGTTGCTTGCTGACACAATGTATTTGCCCTGGTCAATTGGACAAACTTTACTTCAGAGCCACGAGACACCCAGGTGCAGAGCTGTAAATTGTGTGTGACATCAATAGCTGACCAATAGCTTTGGATGCGGGTTGAACTCTCTGCTCCCTATAAGCCAAATAAACGGTTATAGGAGTTCAACTCACACAGTTGCCTGCTCTCACTCCTCTTTGATGTTTTTCCCACTTCCGTTTGACACAGAGCTTTGCAGGTGTCTTTGATCCTGACCAGAACGGACTCCTGGGCATTGGACCTAGCTGCCTTTGTAATGACACCATCATAACAGACATCGTCAAATAGGCGGGGACTCAACACTTCATTACACGCAACAGAAGATTCAGAGGAAACCTGAGGCTAAGCCATCGGTTTTGGTGAAAAATCCAAACCAACAGGCCTTCACTGCCAAATTTTCAATGCTGTAATGCTGGACAAGCCTGACACTGCTTGGCAGTTCTAGGTAGTAAAAAAACACCTTTCTAATTTTAACCAAGCTCAAATGAAAGTAATTGTTAGTTCACTCCTAAATTAAGTATTTAGTGCTAATGTGAAATGAATTAGCTGGTGCCCAGTGAAAGGAGGCTAACCTTGAAACTACATAAATTGTTCTCCATGTGAAGATACACAAGAAGTTAATTTGCATTACATCTGCCATTCACATTTAAATAAATTATTTCACATTTATGGGTACAATACGGAACCGTGTTCTGTTTTAATAAGCATTATTTAATTGAAAAGAATGGTCAAATCTGTTGCAAATACTCACCCTATCCTCAAGGTCTGTGCATCAAAGAACACGTGTTTTTCTAGGCTGTATAACCATATTGAGCATGAGCCACTAAAGACTAATGAAGATGTAGAGTTCACATGAGTGCAGCCCTCCTCAGGCATTTCCAGGGAGCTGAAAGCTGGCAGCTGTGGAGGCAGCGTACACTCAAAGACCGTTCTTCACACTGCAGGGCAGATTGTGTTCAGAACGTCAGTGCACACGTGCTCCTCAGAGCTCTGTCCACGCCCAGTCTGGCGACCCCGCGGTGACAGTGCACACGTGCTCCTCAGAGCTCCGTCCACGCCCAGTCTGGCGACCCCGCGGTGACAGTGCACACGTGCTCCTCAGAGCTCCGTCCACGCCCAGTCTGGCGACCCCGCGGTGACAGTGCACACGTGCTCCTCAGAGCTCCGTCCACGCCCAGTCTGGCGGCCCCGCGGCATGGCGTCAGGGTGCATCTGAGTCATCTTCTCAGCATGGCCCCAGCAGACCGCACCTCAGTGTCTGTCAGCTCCACTGCATTTCCCTGCCATCGGGAAGTCATCATTGGTCATCTGGATGATGAAACACTTCCATAACTCCAGCATGTGCCATCCAATATACACTTGTTTCATGCTATATATGTAAAGGGTTTTAATGTATAGCAAAGGACCGGTTTCCAAAGGAACCGAATGTCTATCGTAAATAACATGCTGGTAGCACAAGTGTTCCTTGTGTGAAGTGGTGTTGAGCCTGCAGACCCTGTTTTTGAACACCTGATGGGATGCATATTTAATTACCTGTCATTAATTTGGAAGAATCAATAGTACGTGGTCGATTGAATTAAAGCCTGATAAAACACAATCCTGGCTCAAACTGGGAACACACTGCCCTGTGGCATCACGCCGAGAGCGGCTTGCGTTTAATCTGGAAGATTCAGCCACGGGAAACGTTCAGAGAAAATTGCACCTCCCAAATCCCATTCCACTCCATTTCCATATTCCAGCCAGTAACCTGTCATTTAAATCAGAACGGGGACTTTATTTAATACAACCCACATTAGTCAGCCTCTCTCCTCTCTGTATGGCCCCTTATAAGCTGTGTGCTGTAACCTTGATAACAAATCATCATAGCTGATAGGCGTTTAGTTTTCTTTTCAGCTGCATTTTAATTACATGGAATTGACTTTTTTTTTAACCCAAAGAAAGAAACAAATAATGTGATTTGAGACAGATATAAAGCTGTAAAATACATGTTTGTCATTAAAAAACGAAAATGCATGAATAAATATGAATGCCCAGGCGGTTTTCCGAGCATACATAATGGGCTTGCCATGTGCAATTTCCATCTCGTGAGCCACTATGGAGATACTGTCAGATTTATTTCAGTACAGGAGCTTATAGGGGTCTCCCTGAATGTTCTGAGGCTAGCATCCACTGAAAAAAAATGTCTAGAATAAGCACATCTGCTTTTCTTGGAGAAAAAAAAAAACCCCCGATAGTAATTAGCATAACAGCTGTTACCGTACAGCACCCGCATAATACCGCACAAACCAATCACTCCTTTGTGAAGGATAGTGATTAGAAAAGCCATTATGAGAATTCCAATGCGCTGTATATCACAGCACACTGTCAACACGGTGAGTGGAGGAAATGTCCAGAGCTCATACCCGCAGGACACGTGAACAGAAGAGCGCCGTCTAACCACTGCACCCCGCTATTAATATCTTTCCTAAACATTCGCTGCCGTTCCTTTACTTCACATTAGAATGAGGTCTCCTGCCTTAAAAACAGCCCCAGTTCATGCGACTTGAACAAACAAGTCGGCTCATTCTGGGAAATTGATTGAAGAGAGAAATTGGTTCTTGATGCAAACCTCCTTTCCAAGAGGGAGGCTACATGCAATACTTGTGCGTTGTATGTCCATATGGAGCTAAGCACAGCTCAATTTCCCCAGCCACTCACATCAATGCAGTCTCAAGTGGCTAGTCTCTTTGCAAGACATGTCTTTTTTTGGGTTTGGCCATAGTTTGCTTGTCCTGTAATTGTAACAATGTCACTGGTATTGTCGCTCCCCCTCTCCATCTCAGCTGAAGTATGCTCAGTATTCTGGCACAAAATGGCTGCCGTTGCATCACCCAACTGGATGTGACACATTGGTAGTGGTTGAGGCGGATTTACCCGTAATCACTGTAATACGCTTTCAGTCGCCGACGCTATATAAAATGCAAGGAATTTTTATTATTACTGACACACTAATTCAAGAACCAGTTCTTTTTCAATACCAGATATTTTACTGGTTGGGGGAAAAAAGAACAGGTTACATTGAATAGCTTAGCCTTATACAAGGTTGCTTTTGTTTTGTTGGAACTGTGGCATCACTGTCCACTTTAGAAAAGTGAAGTCAAAGATTTTACTTGCATGTGTGGTTCACTGAATGCCTTTGGCTATTTTGTTTCTACTCACTCGCTATCTGCAAAATAAGACAGACAGAGATCATCATATCAATTTATTTTATGTACTGTAAGGACCAAAAGCTGGCATCAATTTTTTTTTTTTTCAGTAGATTTTGTTTCTGGTCCATAAAATATTTGGTGGGTTTTCTAATGATGACCTGAGAGTACACACGTAATCAGGCCCTGGATTGTTCTGCATATAACACCTATAATCACCATGTAATCTCTCCAGCTCTTTGAGCGCTCTGGATATGTGCTGTATCATTCACTTTTAAATTTTAATTATGATTGCAAAATGGCCCAATTCGCCTTTACACACATTTAGATGGTTCTGTGAAATCTTGTTTACACTAATTTGTGATAATCTTGAGTTTAAAAATCTGACCTCTGGAATGCACTACTGGTTGTGAAAGCATCATGTGAAATAGCTGAGTCTAATGAGGAAATATAAGTGCAGAATCAGACACGGAACACCCCCTTCACCTCTCAGACGGATGCTTTATCGAGGCGTGCAATGCCTAAAAGCCACTTCACGCTAATTTCATTTTCCTAATGGATAATTTCTCAGAACATTTTTGAGAAGACTTCCGAGGAAGGTGTTCAAGATACTGAACACACATGCTCTCAAAGGCCTTGCCCGGTTTAAAAATGCTTGCTGTGCTCATCTGCTCATTTCCCTGAAGAGCTAACTGGCGAATTGAGAATCGTAGAAGCGGAGCAGAACCTTGCATTTTATGTCAAGGAGAACTGCCAGATATGGTCATTGCTGTACACGTTATTGCATGCACTTCTGCATGCGGTATTTGCGCACTTATTCATTGCATGCACTGATGCAGTTTTTTCTCATTTGTTAAATGCACCTCTGCAGTTATTCCTTATGCATGCAGCAATCACACACTCATTATTCACTTATTTTGACACCTCTTCCTTTCACAGATGTTTTCAATCAACCTGAATTACTTTCTGCCTATTTGTCATTAATTTCAGTCTCTTGAAATTATGAAGATGTGGAATTTGAATAGAGGTGTCTGCAATGCCAGATACATTTGAACAAGGCATTTGTTATAAGCGCGCACTCTTGGTTCAGGGGTAGAAACTTATGTAATCTGGTGGCTGGCTGGGCCCACATTTGTACCCTATCAAATTGTGATGCACAATAACTGGGGAAACTAAGGGCACATTTTTGGGATCATATTTTGTCATGCATGACTGAGGGTTGGGGGGGGGAGGCAAATTAGCTGAACTTAATGTTTATTTCTGTTAGTGAAGTTTAATTGGTTCTCACTTTATCAAAATGATTGGTGGGAGTTCCTGATTGGCCAGTATTTTGAGGTGAGGAAGGAGCTTCTAGCTGTCCATCAACCAGAACACAGGATGAAGGTTAAAAACATTAAAGTAATGCATGGCTATATTCAGTTCTAAAATGTGACATTCGCATACACTTTCCAAGTCCTTATTGGACTTAAATGCATGGGTTGCATGCTGGCTAGATGTATAGTGACTAAACTGTCAAAATTCTTACCAGCAGGTTAAAATTAATTATAAAATGATAGAATTACCAACGTCATTTACTTGCTGCCTTCCCATATATTTTAAAGTAAGTTGTTGACAGTTATTGCGTAGGCATTTGCAAGGCATCTCATTTTTTCCAAAGCCAAGTCAAGTTCTCTTTTAGTCTGTGCGATAATGCCCCATTTGTGTGGTGTGAACAGTAGAGACTAGCCAGTGTTGTGAAAGGGCCATTCTTACAGCTATCATCAGACCTCTTTATGGGGATTTCAGTTCATTAAAACCTGCCGTTTGCTTTTATCAGCGTTCAGAACATAGAACTAATAGCAAGTTTGAAATACAATGTCGGGAATAGTGTAAGTGTGTAATGGCACTTATGTATAGATTGTATAGATATTGTTACTTGTATAGATATTGTTTTATGTTTTTTTTTTTTTATTGTATTATTGTACTCAGGGTATTCTAGCTGCCAACCGTGGTATGCTAGTTTGGAAGTTGATTGTATTCTTCAAGGGTTCTGATTATCTGTATGTTTACACTAGGATTCGGAACTGTACTGTCCTCTCAGGTCCTCTTCGCACTTGTACTTGTGTTTGATCTGCACTTCGTTGTACGTCGCTCTGGATAAGAGCGTCTGCTAAATGCCATGTAATGTAATGTAATGTAATGTGTGACATAACATTCTGTGCAAACGCAACATTTGTGTATGTGCGTGTCAGCACACACACACACACACACACACACACGTGTCCATATTTATTGACGCACACATAAACAAATGCGTATCCTTTTTGTACATGTAGCTACCACATTTGACTGCCTGGTGGCCGACAGGGCTGTCACATGAGATCTGTCCAGCCTGTCTGTCTGTTTGGTTCTTACAGCATTGGCAGTGTTCTCCAGACAGGGTAGGGAAAGTGCTATTTGGGTCAGCGGATATACAAATTCAAAGGGAATCTTGCTGCTCCAGAGAGCCCCTGGTCTTTTCGTGACCCAACATGGCTTTTTGCGAAGATGAATCACACTTCACAGCAGCAGGCCTTGCTGTGAGAGAGATTGAACTTCAAACGAGCTGCTTCAGGTGAGCATGCGTCAACACTGAAGTGCACTCGTGTTGCGTTATATCATTTTTATTGATCCCGTCAGGAAAATTGCCTTTCAGAAATAGCTTATAGATATCACAAATGAAGTAATTATACTGTTTGATTATGGTCCCATGTCAGAATCTGAGATTTGTTTTGAGTTCAAAAGGGCAACTGTGGGGGAAGGCTTCAGCTGAGGGGGGTGGCTTTTGTAAGCAGTTTGAATGGAAAAAGTCTCCTATAATGTCTGCAGCACATAAAGGGCTTTTCCTCCATGCTGATTCCTTATAGATCCAACCTGAAAAAAAGAAATAATAAAGACTGAAAAGTGCAAGACCTGAGTAAAGCTCTTTTATTCAACTCTGCAAGCTGAAATGAGGGTTCTCTGAGAAGGAGCACAATAACTGAGCTGATCAGTCCATGAGCTCCTCTCACTTTCTTTAAATTGCATTTTTCCTCTCCGCAGACTGAAGGCTCAGGCACTCATAGTGGACAGGCAGGTTCTCAGGGATGTGGACAGAGAGCCTCACTTCAGCCCGAATGCCTTTTTAACGCGAGACAACGACGTCTCCTCCATCTCCTCGCACGGCGTCTCGAGCCAGCCTTTCATTAGGCGCGGGAGCGTTAGCTCCGGTGCCCCGCGGAGAGAAGCGCAGCCGCTCCGCCCAGCCTCCTGACGGCCTGCAGCTCTCCTTCCTGTGGCAGACGGGCCGAGCGTGACTCCACCGCGCCGCTTTCTGATCGGCTGGAACGCGTTTAGCGGAAACGGAGGGGGGGGCCCGGAGCGGCGCCACCTCGTGGCGGGAAGCGGGGGGGGGTCTGTCGGAGGCGCCGCCGTTCCCCCGGGAGCGGTTGCGGAGTTGATGCGTGGGACTCCGGCTTTTCAAAAGCGCTCCAGGGAAAGGAGAATTGACAGGAACGGTGGTGGTAGACGTTCCTCAGCCAGGCGCGGCTGTAGTTAAGCGCCGCATAAAGACGCTGACGGGATGGGGAGAGGCAGGGCCTGAGATGTAGTGAAAATAACACGGCTGTAGGAAATGACAGGCTCACTCTACAGCTTTTAGTGAGAGACCCACCCTCACCCATTCAGGTATTGTGTGGGAGGTTGCAGTGATGTAGAGATCGCTCAAAGTGCCAGACATCAGGACAGCCTCTCGCAGACGGAAGGGGGGGGGGGGGTAGAGACTTTTACTGCGTGCCTGACCTTGTTCTGTCTGAGATCACACACCGCCTGTACCTCAGTGCTGCCCCCTACAGCTCACCCCTGACCTGCGGCTGCACCTCAGCAGTATGGGCCCAGCTCCTGCATGGCGCTCCGAGCTGTCAGTCAGAGAGCCGCTGTCTGTGAGACATATTCTCATCTCCCTGACAACCAGCTGCATGCTCACTGTGAGGGCTGAAATTTATCAAATGTAGCCTGATCTGTATTCAATGAAAGTTAAATCTATCTGTTAAAGTATAGGGTGTTTAAATGTTTCTGTGTGTGTATGTGTGTGTATGCGTGCGCGTGTATGTGTGTAATATAAGCATCTGGAATCTGAAAATTTGAGAACACTATTGACATTCTTAGCCTGGGTGTTATTATACTTTTACTTCTGCTGAGAGAATTACATTTCTGTCCAAATTGCATGTGTGCCAATGTACTATTTTAATTTCTCAGTCTTGATTATAAACATGCAGCAACTGTGGTTTTGTGTCCCAGGATTTTAAACAAGTGCAGGCATCAGCTAGTCTTAGTGGATTTACTGTGTGCGCTGCCAAAGGAGGGAGTGGGGTTAATTAGCAGTTATTTACTGTATGTGCTCTCAGTTTACATCTGTCATTTATCTGGGATCCATCCATTTTGGCTCCAGATATCTGCAGTTTCCACAATTTTCCCCCCCGGCATTCTTTTCAGAATTTCTCAGTCAAATATCCACTAAGTAATGTCCCATTTATAAAAGGTAACTGTGTCTTGACAGTTATCAGTAAGTCATGTCTTTTGGGTGCCTATCAATTCAAGAAATGTAAACTCCTTTTTGCAAGTTGGCCGTTTACTGTGAATCCCGACAACAACAACAACAACAAAATCTGTATTGTACATTAGCTCGGCAAAGCTGACGTTAGGGAGCTGAGGCTTATACATATAGAAAGCCCACTGCAATATTTAGAATATTAAACAGAACATGATCAGTAATGATGAGCAATATTAGATGTTTGTCGTGAAAGATGCACCCTAGAGCGGAGAGCACTCAGTTTGTCACCTGACACAGTGGAATAAGATGAAAGCTTGTTTCAGAAAAATACAAACACATTTCACATAAATCAAAACACTGGAGGCCTTCTTACAAATCCCAGCACTTCTGAAAATTAAATTAATGCTCTCAAACTGTTACAGCAAACAACAGATTATCGGTGGAACTGTTAATCGTTTTATCTCCAGACGAGAAATGTGATTTATGTTCCAATTATATTAGATTCGTAGACCATGGTTTGATAGATTTTATTTATTTGGTTTCTATAATGGCTGGAGCAATGCGCTGTAAGCTTACCAGTGTGTAATCTTAAAGGCCAGATAAATAAGCCTCCATCTGCACCTTTGTGTGTGAAGTAGTAGCCTGAGACAGAGACGGCAGTCTCACACAGGGCTGCCACATAAATAATGGCACGGTGAGGCCATTTTGTTTCTCGCTTGGGTGGCAGTGTCACCGACTTGAGTGTCCCGAATAAACATGTCATATGCGGTTCACACTTATTTTGTTTGCTTTAGTCGTTTCTCATACCATATGTAATGGATACTTTGTTCTTTGTACTTGGCAAGCTGTGATGCTGAGACGTGCTCAGTCATGCCAGATTTTGAATAAAACACCTGTTAAAATCGTGCACACTGATTTCTGTTCAGACCATTCCCCGTGGTCTGCCTGCTGAAGTGTAACACTACTTTAATATAAAAATAGGAATTTTTATTTCAGGCCAAAGACCTACTCACTGTGTTACTGAATATACATGGTGGAGGGGAGCGTACTGGGGAGAGTGTACTGGGGGGAGCGTATTGGGGAGAGCGTACTGGGGAGAGCGTACTGGGGAGAGCGTACTGGGGGGAGCGTACTAGGGAGAGCGTACTGGGGAGAGCGTACTGGGGAGAGCGTACTGGGGGGAGCGTACTAGGGAGAGCGTACTGGGGAGAGCGTACTGGGGAGAGCGTACTGGGGAGAGCGTACTGGGGAGAGTGTACCTGAGGGGAGCGTTTTTTACTTTTTTTTCTGTATGCTGATGAAATTAGTTTTTCCCTTGACTGGATTCATACAGTAAAATCTCAGCTGTGATATTCATCAACCAAGACAGATCACAAATGTAAGTTTTTTCCCTTTTTGATTGATTTGTTTATTCATTAGCTGGTGTGTTCAGCTTCACCAGCTGTTCCGTTTGGAAATCCGTGAGTAAACAAGCCCAGGTTTGAAAGGCAGGGAGTGAGACTCGGATGGGCACTGGTGCATGCCGTGGGGCGAGCCGCTTTGTTTTGGCTGTGGCGTAGGGGCGCGCTGCGATCAGCCGCAGCTGCTGGCTCTGCGGGGGGTGAGGGAGGCAGTGCCACAGCCCAGGGGCTCCCCATCCCAAACTCAACCACGCTTCATCCATCAACGGGCCGGGCCTAGCATCTGCCATCCCGCGGCTAGCCTCCGTTTCACTGTAGCTACACCGTTTAGCACGTGCGTCGAATATGCCATTTTCTTACAGCATTCTCTCCCTCTACCA
Source organism: Conger conger (assembly GCF_963514075.1). Lineage (NCBI taxonomy): Eukaryota > Metazoa > Chordata > Actinopteri > Anguilliformes > Congridae > Conger > Conger conger. Next base: position 16,350,568 of record NC_083772.1, read on the forward strand.
ATGAGTGCCACCAGTCTAGCCTCTCTTTCTAGTGCTACATGGAGACAGTGGGGTGTCTCCAGAGCTAATGACCACAGGGAACCTAGCCTGTTGAAGCCAGTTCATAGTCCAGTCGCCCAGAGCATGAACAGAATGTGGTTGTGACCAGGAACATCCATTGCACGTTATCAGTCGTGGTGAAGCTCCATCTGTAAAACTGTACAAAATTAAATTCCCACAATGGAATGTAAGTGGGTTGACAGTGGTTCTGAAAGTGGGTTGACAGCTGTTTATCATTCTACATGATCCCAGAGCCCTGTTGCTATGTAAATTGCATCAAATATATTTGCTTTTGTTATTTTCTTCCTAAAACGGGCAGAATGCTGGATCACCATTTGTATGGTTGGAGCCTGAATTCATGTTTGGGTAGTCATCCATCTGCACCTCTTCAGCACATTGGCTCATTTGGGACTGGATTTATCAAGTGCGTGGAAGCATTTCTGGAGCTGGCTTTAGCCTGATGAGCGGACCGAGAGCCGAGAGTTAATATTAGAAGGGCCAGCGTCCAGTTACATGCAGACCAGTGTACCAGAAGCCCAGAGTCATACATAATGGAGCACTTAGCTGTGGCTCTTGTGCTTTCAGTGCTGTGCAGAACCCCCTGTTATTGATGCAATGCTTGGAAAATGTACGTGCTCGCAAAAGGCCTTTTTGATCTTTCGTCGAATTGAATTCGGTGCAGAAGGCCCGCGTAATATTCAATTCATAATTTAGGCAACTTTGTTGTTGTTTCGCCTCTGTGTGATTAAGGTGAAGAAACATTCTGACAGTTAACTTGTCATTACAGAGAAAACTAATTAGAAAGAAAGTGATACAGTCAATTGCTGAAATCCAATTTAAAGCGTACAAGCATTCATTCTGGTTATAAATTTGTCCCCTTTCACATGCAAATTAAAATGTCATTTTTAAATGATTGCAGTTGCAATCAGATTGTGTTAAAACAGGACATCAATGCAATTCAGTGAGAACTGATCAAAGCATTATATCTAACATCTGCAGCTCTTTGAGCTGAATCTCAAATGAGTGGAACATAAAATTATGTAATGGCCTTATCACTATGAGGGTCGGAAATCTGCCGTGGCGTTGAAATTACTGGTACTATACATGCATACTATACTGAGAAGTGAGATTTTTGTTACTGAAATATAAGTTGTAAACATAAGCAGCCTTTTTGAAAATATTGATTTGATTTTGATTGTAAGGTCAGGGATAGGGTGGCCGTGTGCAAACACCGGGCCTGAAATGGGCCCCCCTGGGTGATGCCAATGCGTGGAGAAGATACAGGGGTGACCGTGTGCAGAGAGAGCGCCCAGTGTTTGCAGACAGAGTGGACACAGAAACAACACACTGCGATCTTACAGAGCATAAAGAGTGGTCATACAGAGTAGATGGAGCAGTCAGACACAGAAAGAGTGGTCATACAGAGTGGATGTTGCAGTCAGACAGAACGAGTGGTCATACAGAGTAGATGGAACAGTCAGACACAGAAAGAGTGGTCATACAGAGTGGATGGAGCAGTCAGACAGAACGAGTGGTCATACAGAGTAGATGGAGCAGTCAGACACAGAAAGAGTGGTCATACAGAGTGGATGGAGCAGTCAGACAGAACGAGTGGTCATACAGAGTAGATGTAGCGGTCAGAAATGCAGTCACTGAGACAGGGTGCGGTCACACACCAAAGGCTATGGATTTTTCTAGTCCAGAAGGCACTGTGGGAGCTGCAGCTTTGGTGTATTTGTGTGTGTGTGTGTGTGTGTGTGTGTGTGTGTGTGTGTGTGTGTGTGTGTGTGTGTGTGTGTGTGTGTGTGTGTGTGTGTGTGTGTGTGTGTGTGTGTGTGTGTGTGTGTGTGTGTGTGTGTGTGTGTGTGTGTGCACGTGCTTGCAAACAAGTGTGTTTATTGTAAAATGTGTGCACCTTTGGCGAACAATACGTGCACCATTCTTTATAATAGTAATTTTAAAAGTGTCAGTTTATGTACAGTTTCGGAAATGAATGTGCCATTAAGAAGCAGGTTTTTGGAGAGGAGTGGCAGTGTAATGTGCTGACTCGGCTCCAGGGAGAGGGCGTTCGATGCGGCGGCTGAAGGAGGCAGAGATGACCGCGCGCCCGTCCCAGGTGTGCGCCCTCTCGGAGCGGTGGCCCCGCCCAGCAGACGGGACGGGGACGCGGGAGGCGAAGGGCCACAGCGCCCCCCCCGGCTCCCCTCCTGCGGGACGCGTCTCCGCCCTGCACAGCTGCCGAAAAGGGCACAGCCATTTCTGGATGCGCTCAGATTAGACACGGATGGCTTGACTGATGAGAACTTCCCCCTCCGGCGACCTGCCTGGCCCCTGCAGTGCATCCTGGGAACGGCAGCTCCGTACTCTCTCTTTGTTTTTCTGTGGCTTTTTCCGAATTGCGGCCCGCGGGGTCGTGGTGGTTACATGGGGGGCTGCGCATACGTAGCGCTTCCCTTCCACTAGGATTCCGCTGTCCTCACCTGAACTCAATCCACATGAAATATTGAAACACCTAAAATGGCCGCCTCCGCCAGTGAACAGCTCTGCTGGTGCGGATACATGTTCTGCGGGACTGGATGAATTTTTCGAAAAGTTATTTGATATCGAAATCATGTTCAATTACAAGAATAGCCTCCCTAATATAGACTCGTGCAGGATTAATCAGATTGGTCAGGTAATGTTTTTAAAACAGTTCAATCACTTTGCAATCAAATCCTGGGGGAAATAAAAGTGTGATCTGGACCCTAGTGTCTGACTGACTCGTAAAGAGTAGAAAGTTGTGCTGAAGGTGTGTATCTGTGAATGTGTATGGGTCTGAGAGTGAGAGAGTGCAAGAGTGAGCAATAGAGAGCCACAGAGAGAAAGAGCGAGAGAGAGTATAAGAGAGAGAGCCAGTCTGTCGATTTCTGAGTGTTTCTGCATCGTTTTTTAATTTAATCGATAAACACACTTTAGCTTAGAATTGTATTGAATTTATCTCATGCATTTCCCTCTTGCATCAGATCCTAATACCCGCATGTTATACCCTGTAGTGAGGGAGAGGGAGAGGGAGAGGGAGAGGGAGAGGGAGAGGGAGAGGGAGATGTTTTCACAGTGCACTGGCTTTAATTAGGGATTCACAGTGAAAACACTCTTGGTTTTACAGACCACCTCTGTAAAAGGTCAAATACATGCACGTTAAGCTACTTGGGGGGGCATTAACAGGGTGTTGCTGCAAAAGAGCATGTGTGCTCTTTCAACTTACCCCGTATAAATAAAGGTTAATAATAACAAGGCTACACCAGGTAGAACATGGATGAGCGCAGAATGGGTGTGAATGCTGACCACACTAAGTATCAGCAGTGCGTTTCGTTGCATTTTAAAAGACTCACAGAATGGACTGATGGACTCAATGGGCCGATTGCACTGTCGGCACCATAAAAACTTGTGAATCTCAAAGTATCAATTCACGCTGACTCTACTCTTCAACGCTCATTCATGCATCTCATAACAAGGGGCAGCCGCATTAATTAACAGAGGGGGAAACTTAACGATCGAGGACAATGATCTTCAGAAAAAGTTTCTTCAAAGAGTCCTTTGCAGCAAATTTGAATTTCACTGTCTCTATGGATTAAAAGGCAAGCATAATGAGATTAAATCTACAGAGGTTTCAGCAAATATGGAGCAGATTGATAAAGCAGATGATAAGTAGGAGTAGCTGTTAATTTTGAGATGATTAATTAAATATGTAACACTTTCTTCTGTTTGTTTCTCTCATTTGGGACTTCACGGCACATACCCAAACTGTTCAAAGCAAGCCCTGGAAGCAGCGCTAACTGCCTGTTAGCTTCTGCTCATTAGAGAGGGCTGCAGCTCTCATTATGGCCTCTGATAGCTGAGGCACTGTAAACCATCTGACGGTGACCTGTGCTGGCAGTAAGTGTCCTGAAAAAGACAATATGAAGTGCATTCCTGTATGAAAAACTGCTTCATCCCCAAAATTACTATGTATTATTAAAAAAATGTGTTTAGTGAAAGGTAAACAATAAAAGCATTTAAAAGAGAATTAAGAGTGTGTGCTGTAGGGGGGTGTAAAATGCATTCTTGGGCCTTCGATTAGGTAGGCACTGAAGTGATTCCATGTCGCTATGCCGCTCCTCTGACTGCATGACCTCTGACCCCCACGTGTGCTGCCCTCCCAGGCCCCCTCAGCAGTGTGTTTCTCCCTGGCTCAGAGGAGTGTGGGACTCTGGGAGAGGTCAGGCAGAAGCAAACACGCACGTGTGTGAGGTGGGTGGAGTGGCTCTCTCATAAGTCAGGTGACATTTTAATGTCCCCAGACATCACGCAGTTAAACCCCCCGACACACACACACACCCACAGTTTGAGACGGCTGTAATTTATGTGCAGAAGTCCGGCTGTTGTGTCTGAGAAAAGGACATGGCGCTGGATACTTTTTTTTTTTTTTGTTCAATGCTCTGCTTAAAAGATGGACTGTTTCACGACAAGACATAAGTCTTCCCAAATGTAGCTGTCTGCGGAAATGATTTCCGTTTCACCAAACTGTATTTCTTGAAGACGCCATAATTCCTCAGTACGATGGTGTCAGCGATTCTGACAAGCCGGAGGTGCTTTACTGCCTCCGTGGCTCAGAGGAGATCTCTCTGCTGCTCCCTCCCTGCATCCACTCAACAATTACAGCCAATTTATCACCGTGACAACGCAAAGACCTCCCTTTGGCAACAAATGAATGCCTGCTCATAATTCCTTTTGACACCGAGCCATTTATATGTAACCTGTGCTCACCGGTGATACAATAATTAGTAAGAACCAAAAAGCTAATTCTTTACATGTGTCTGAACGCAAACAAATGCATTGTGACCTATCTGTATAATTGACGGAGTAATCCCTAAGTGCTTTTGCATTAAAATAGACTTTTTTCCTTTTGACTAATGGTTCCCCACATGGCAGTTTATTTTCTCTTTAATTTTCAATTTTCATTTACATTTTCTTTAGATGCAGCAGTTTTCTTCACAATGCACAATTCATCAACCAATTATTGACCTGTGTCAGACTGGGCTCCAGTCAGAACCGTGTTCCTTTTGATGATGAAGTGGATATTTGCAGTTTATTCAATAGGTGTTTCAATAATGTTTTCCATTTTGTATTCATTTTAGCATGTTTTGAGAATTAAAAAATCACTATTTCTTCTCATTCTTCTCAACTCTTGTTTAAGAACTACTTAAATGTGAGAGAAACACATTGATTTTTTTGTAACTTGACAGTTGACTTTTTTGTGCAATTGTTGTTGAAGTTTAATCACAATATCATGGGAATCGATCCCGTGCATGAGAACCACCAGAATTTGCTTCATATTATTAGCTTTTGACATGACTTAATACGCGACATCCCAGTCTATTTGAGAAACTAAAGTCCCTGCAAAACTGACTATGATTCAGTGCCATTGACCTCATGTGTCTGGTGCATCGATCAACCCCCCCTCAAAAAAAAACACCCCAATAAGAAATAAATACAGTGCATCTCAGTGTCAGTCCGTGTCTCTTAAGTTACCTTTGTTTGTTGTCGGTTGTTTGTTGTATGACCTTGATATGCACTGTTATGTCTCTTTGTGCGTCGCTTTGGATAAAAGCAACTGCTACATAAAATGTGATGTAATGCAATACCTATCAGTTACATCCATCTCACTGTCTGAGGTCACCTTTGCTGTGATAAAAGTAAATAAACGCCCATACACAAGACAACACAGTGATTGTGTTTGAAGTGCTGCACCTCCTACTGTAACCCTGTGATTATTGCCCTTTATGGCATTGCTCCATTGTGAAACACCCTGTCCTCCTTAGCGCACTGTTCCCATTGGGTTTACTGTGTGTACAGCAGATCTCTCATCATTTCTGCACACTTCCAGATGGAGAGTGTGGTCAGATGGATCTTCTCCCTTTAGTAGAGGTGGAGGACTTTATTGTCAGTCTCCTCTGCTCCCTCACTTTGTAAGTAAAGAGTGGTGTTCAGCAGCTTCTGATGGATGCGGATGGCAACTCTTTATTTGGAAAACAACTGGCATCTGTGTCTTTATCTGACTTTTAAGTTTCCTTTGCAACAGGTGGATGGGCTATTTAAATTCAGCTGAGCTCTGCTGCCATTTTAAACCATGCATCTGATCTATCCCTTAAATCGCCCCCTCTCTCTGAAAGAGCTTTCTCTTTTTTCATCTCACACAAGCCTTTGAGTTTCGCCCAACATTGTCTTGGTTCCCACGGTTTACTTTTGTAACCAGATTTACTTTTTAAATTGCCACCAAACTTTAAGAAAAGCATGTAGAGATCTGATGAAAAGGAATGCATGAGATTACTGTTGCGTTTCAGCAGTTAGGACTGTTGGTTTTGATGTTGAGTTTCAGCAGTTAGGGCTGTTGGTTTTAATGTGGAATTTCAACAGTTAGGACTGTTGGTATTGATGTTGAGTTTCAGCAGTTAGGACTGTTGGTTTTAATGTGGAATTTCAACAGTTAGGACTGTTGGTTTTGATGTTGAGTTTCAGCAGTTAGGACTGTTGGTTTTAATGTGGAATTTCAACAGTTAGGACTGTTGGTTTTGATGTGGGTGAGCGGTTTTGGGTGTGAGCAGTTTTAAGTTGTGAGAGGCATCGTAGGGCTCAGTATTGAGCTCTTGTCACTTAAGTAATTAACTGAATTCATTCCAAATCTGTGAAGGTTGTAACTCATGCTATTCACATAGATTAGCTAAACAGCTCGAAGTGATATATGTTCACAAATACAGTAGATGCAGTTAAGTGAGGAAAGGACATCTGTGAGAGTATGATCTTGCAAATGTGTGAGGCGTGGACTGAACATCTGAGTCACGCTCAATGAATCTTCAATGAATCATGTCCAGTGTGCCTTTCATTCACTTTTCCATAGAACCTGGGTGGCGTGTGCGTGTGCGTGTGCGTGAATGTGGTCTACGTGTGTGCATTTCATTTCAAGCTGTGAGATCTTATAACCCGTTGGCATGACAACCGATGATAAAATAGCACAACTTCTACCATTTCCATTAAAAACATACTAAATATCTAGATTCTTTTTTTTATTTATTTTTTACTTAAACATTTTGTTGTGTGCTGTCACTCTCTGTTATTGTGAGGAAAGTGGCCATATTTTAAGCATTAATTAAATTACACAACCACTTTATAAAACTACATGGAATTATTTGGTTAGATTTTGAACCCTAACCTGAGGTTAGAATAATTAATGTTGTAATTTTATCATTATTACAACGTTACTCTCTTCATCTTTTCTCGCATCCATTTCGATCAACAATTTTATTTTTGAGATTGACAGTTATAATTCAACTGTGACTAAATTAAATTGATTTATGGAAAATGGCTGGCTTCAGAAATATTTTTTTCTGAATGTATGTTATTTCCAATTAATAATATATGCTGGCTCTTTGTTGCATGAATATCTTTCAAAAAATCTCCATGGCGCTAATCTAAATGATTAATGGTGATTCTCCCCCAGAGTGTACATCCATATTTAAAGGAGAACAGCCCTCAGGGGTTTGCTTACCCATACTGGGCCATGGGGAGGGGTACATTGTTACCGTATGTGTGAGGGGTCCCAGCATCCCTGCTGTCCAGGACCGGTGACTGTCATTGTTAGTGTGTGTGAGGGGTGCATTGTGACAGTGTGCGATGGGTTCATTGTCACAGTGTGTGAGGGGTTCATTGCTACAGTGTGTGTGTGAGGGGTGCATTGTTACAGTGTGTATGCGGGGTGCAACGTTAGTGTGTGATGGGTGCATTGTTACAGTGTGTGTGATGGGTGCATTGTTACAGTGTGTGAGGGGTGCATTGTTACAGTATGTGTGTGAGGGGTGCATTGTTACAGTGTGTATGCGGGGTGCAATGTTAGTGTGTGATGGGTGCATTGTTACAGTGTGTGTGATGGGTGCATTGTTACAGTGTGTGAGGGGTGCATTGTTACAGTATGTGTGAGGGGTCCCAGCATCCCTGTGGTCCAGGACTGGTGACCGTTGATATCCAAAGCCGGTGCGTCGTGTTTTCTCCGTCAAGCGCCTGCGCGGAAATGGCGACTGTACCCTGCAGAAGCACAGATACAGCAGTGCAGTGCCTGCTGTCTGATTAAACTTTAATCGGGAGCTGACACAAATAAGAATAGACTGCTAAACCGAACAATTGGGATGTGCTTGTTTAATACGCTGTCAGTGTAACAGGCAAGCAATGGCAGGATTCCTAAGAGACTGCAAGAGCGGATGGGGCTGGGGGGGGGAGATGGAGCTTCCATTGTTTGAGTCCTGAAACCCCCCCCTCCCACACACACACACACACACACACACACACACACACACATACACACACCCACGGGCAGAGTGCTCTCTCCACATGCGCTGCTCTAAATCCCAGTCAGGGCCTCCTAGCACTGTGGAGAAACTGACTGCAAGATTAATGCAGCTGTAAAGCTGTCAGCCAGAGGTCTTCTCTGAGTAAATTAGTTCATATTCCTGTTGCTACTCAAACTGTAGGGAAGATGGTGAAAAAGAGCAGTTGGAAAAGGTTCCCGAGCAGACCTCTTCGTGGAGCGAGGCTGAAGCCATCCCTCGTGGCAGTGTTTCCTAGGTACCCCTGTGTATGTCGCTTTTCATTCCAACTACAGTTTGCAATCCCACAATTTTACAAGCTGTTCGGTTTTCTTAATTAGGCACTCCTCATGTTTTGAGGATTTTTAGCCTCTTTAGCCACATTATGGCAGGAATAACTGTGCCCATATTAATAACTGAGTTGTATATTTGTCTATATTGTGCTATGTTGCAAACAGTAAAATAAATCAAAATCAACTGATGAAATGAGAGGTTGAGTTGAAGCAACATACTTCTAATCGGTGAAAGTGTTCTGGCTACTGAAACTTGCCATTTGGTAGATAATGAAGAATACAAAACTATGAACAATGTGTGCCAAGCGTGCAGTGTGTTAATAAGGAAAGAAATACTGAAACACTACTGAAACCTTTTGTAAAGAGATTGGCTGTAATAAAAACGGCGCAGAGGGTTCCCTAACCCCAAGATTGAGGACAGTATTCAGCTCATTCTGAATTTGAAGAATGTCTTTCCATTCGAGCAGGTTGTTCAGAGCCGCCCAATCTGGTGCGAGCACCATGCCAGACCCTCTGCCCATTGTCCACACCAAAAGCCCACATTTTCTCTGCAATTCTTTAACAAGCCCCTTTCATGCTCACAATGCTACCTTTTTAACCTTTTAGCATCAATAGATGTGAATGTGTAAGGGGGGAATAACGGCATAAAGGTGCTCTTTGTTCTGTGGGGATAATGTGAGGATAAACCTGGCATTATAATTAGTATGCAATGATGTTGCCTGCTGCAGGTGTTCAGCGAGTGTAATGCTGATTAGAGCCACTTACTGGGTGTTCCAGCTTGAAGTTGTGTACCAATTTTGGGCACATTCGCCACCATGCTGTTACCAACATTAAGGAGTAATTGATGCAGCATTAGGGCTTTGTACAGGAGGCAATTGGATGCAATGGGCTCATGTTAAATCACTTCCCTAGTAATTGGCGCGTGTGCTTTTACCTGGTTGTTTATTGGACAGAAGGCCTTATTATTCCAAACATTTTATAAAATTGAAAAAGTAATGTGCAGCAATTAAATTTCATTATGTCTCCAAATTACGTTTGCTGATTGATAATGAAATCCATTCAGACGGGCTTGACTACTATTAAGAGGATTTTATTCGAAAATGTGTCTGTAGCCTTCATAGATTGAGGGTGCTGTTTGTGATGAAATCCACCAGTGCTTAATTGGTATGAGCGATTCACATATGGAGGTTCAGGGTTGTCCTGTGGCACAACAACATCTCGCCCACACTTGAAAGCTTTTACAGCACCATTTGTTTTCATTAGGTATATCTCTCAATCCCAGCCAGAGATCGATACTCCTCTCCCAGAATGTGCCGGATTGATTGCCGCTGTTGTCTGCCACTCTCTGATTGGTCTGTCTCTTTAAAAAAAAAATCATCTTCAAGTCGCAACTGGTTAAAAAAAAAATCTGACTAAACCTGAAATTCTGATGAGCTCCGTGTGTAGCTTTAGAAAACAGAAGGACAACTTTACTGATTTTTACTCCCACCACTTCCCCGTGTGCTTTTAAATACCTCACAGTTAGTGATGGATTGATCTCAGCCAAATAGACCTTTCCCATCTGTAGGGCTGCAGATGTTATTGCTTACTGTGTGATCCCAGTGTGGTGCTTTCTCCATGTCTTTTACAGAAAAACGCAAGCCCTGCCATTCATCACCGGAGCCCTGTCAGAGCCTGCCGTGCCGTACACTCGGGGGGCGGGGGGCGGGGGGCGGGGGGCGGGGGAGGCAGCTTCCGTACGGAGCCTGCCGTGTCACAAGGGGACAGGACACAAGCCGGTGGGACGCTGGCTGCTCCCAGCCCAGGCTCCTCTGCCCTCTCCCCGCCCAGAGAGACCAGCCTCTCATTATTCACCAGGCTGCGGGTGGCTGAGCGCAAAGGGTGCTGCCGTTTTGCCTCCACTCAGAGACACGCCGTGATGTTTATGTGCTACGGTGTGTTTTTATGGTTCCCAACACACATACAGTAATCTCCCGATGAAGAGAGCTGGACTGCTGTAATAGGCAATCCTGGGCAGGGAGGTGTACAGGCAGCCTGTAGCGTAGTGGTTAGCTGGGAGGTCAGTGGTTTGATCCCCGGTGTAGCCATGATAAGATGCAGCTGCACAGCTGTTGGGCCCTTGAGCAAGGCCCTTAACCCTGCATTGCTCCGGGGGGGATTGTCTCCTGCTTAGTCTAATCAACTGTAAGTTGCTTTGGATAAACGCGTCAGCCAATTAACATGTAATGTGTAATTTAAAGGCTGTGTAAAGGAGCACTGAGGCTGTGCTTGTAGAGGGGGTCCTGATAATGGACCCCACCTGAACCCCCTCCCTGAGCTCTGTGTGCTTCAGTGTTGAGTTAAGATGGCAGGGGGCAGTGTGGATGGCAGTGACGCTGAACCAGCATTTACATCCTGCGAGTCCAGACAGCTTGTTTTTTCACAGGCTTTCTTTCACTCATGAAAGTACATTTATTCCTATTTTAGGAATAAAAACAAGGTCTCATGTGGTTTATGTAGTGGGTGGAAAAGATCATATACAAGAGAATGTTTGATCTGTCCTGCTGATTTTTCCAGCAATTGTCAGTGAATTACTGAATTATTTAAAGGTGTGTGGTTGAAGGGCCTTGTGATTTATCTGGCAGGCATGTTCTGTTTCTCTCCTCTTTAGTTTTGTTCATCTCTCAGATCTAAGCACGCGCTGTAGGTGTCGGTCTTCTATGTGCAGAGCGTAGGTCAGCTGAGGAGTACCTGTATGCAAGTCTACATGGCCTTTGGGATGTGCCAATGAAAATAGCAATAGTCTTCATTTAAAATGATCCCTTAGGTCTATTTATTTGTCCTTTTTTGTGTCTGAAGTTTATTCATGTTATCAGTTCAAATAGTTTTCATGGGAGTGCTATGCTATTTGTATAAATGCGTACCTTCTGTTTTACCTACAGTATATGCAGTCAGAACTGTTTTCAGGAAACGCATACATATAGAGTCTGCACGTACAAGGATGAGAATTTTCCAAAATACTATGATTAATGTTAAGAGATGGAGTGGTGGCAAAAAAATTATTCAATTGACATAATAGGTTTGGGCTGTTAGAAAGAAATGCAGTGATTTACCAGACATTGAATTAGCCTGTTTACTCACACTCAAGTGCTTTGTAAGTGTACTTCATTCAATCAATTTGCTTCATGATCAAACTAATCTGAATAATTCCTATCTTGATTTCTGTATGCAGCAAGTCGTGTTCATGGTGTTTATGTAACACAGTCAGTTAAAGAATAATATGAAATCCAACAAACATGTTTTATTTGAAAAAAATGATCTTCAAGAAATTCCACATGCATGTGAAATAATGTTCATGGTCAATACAGGCTGCAAAAATGAACAAAAATGTCCATCGGAAAATGTTGTTACATGCTGACCTTCATAATAGAAAATAACTATCTAAAAAAAAGGCTGAGCTAGGCTGATATCATTTGAATGTCTAACCCAAACAGTCAGTAACGTTCTTCTGGTTGCATATTGCAGACATTTCATTCATATGAAATTATCTAAAATATCTAAATGTGATGCACTGAATGACTTCTCATATTAAAACATGCTGTTGTATTCTTTCTTTCTGCTGGTGGTTTTTCACGATGGAAAGGAATTGAAGGTTAATATGCCATTAATCTTTTATTTAAAAATTCTTTCATTCTATTTCAGGTTGGAATGTAAGTACTGAAAGCCTTCAAAACATTCTGCATTCTGTTTGAGTGCACACATTAGCACTTCCACATGTTCCAATGGGCTCCAAGAAGAACCAAAGAGGAGAAAAAAAGGCAATTTAAAAGCATCTCCAATTGAGGGCACAGTAAAAGTGATGAATGTACTGGTCCACTTTCAGTTCTGTATTAAATGCACTCTCAATTTCAGGGTAAAGACCAGGAGCTACTGCCAAACTCACAATGGCTGCGGCAGTCTAGATTGATTTGGACCTTATTCAAATTAATATGAGTGTAGGATGCATTTCATGGTGAGAGATAATCTCACTGTAGTTCCTGTTCCAAAGTGTGTGTGTAGTGTGTTGGTTGTGTGAGAGAGAAAGAGAGGGAGAGTGAGGGGGGAGAGAGACGGAAGGAGGGAGAGAGATCAATAAAAATCAGATCAATCAAATTTAATTTGGTACAACACGACTGTCAGCTTCAAAGGGCACACTCTGTGGAGTCCAGGATCTAAAAGCCCTGATGATACAAACAACCCCAGGAGATAGGAGAGGAGTCTAGGCCCACTTTTCTACCCTGTATACTCCACCTGAGGGATGCATCTGAGTGTAGTGCTGTTTTATTGTATCAGAGTTTCCTTTTAACTATGATTCAGAACAAGCTGAAACATACAGTACCTGCATTCAGGAGCACCTGCTTCCACGGTGTATTCAGCAGTTGAGCTTTTGTAGTCTCAGAGCCTCGTATCTCTTATGCAGTCCAGTTCAGCAGGGCTGGCCTCGATCTCATGGAGTGTATTACTGTGTCCAGTAGTCAAACGTTACCTGCATTGTACGTCTGTGTCCAATAGTCAAACATGTTGCATGTATTTTATGTCTGTGCCCAACAGTTAAACATGTTGCATGCGGCATACATTTCAGTGTGTCCAATAGTGATGGCTAGAGCTGGAGATTAAACTGGGGTGACTTTTTAGCTTAAGCCTGATGTTAGGTCTGGGCCAAGTTGACCCGTTTTAAACGTAACAGTTTAAAGTTTGTTTAAAAAAATAAAAATAAAAATTCTGCATTGCTTTAGAATCCCAGTGAAGGTGGGTATATTTGACCCAGGCTAACAGTTTTTCCAGTACTTCTAAGCTTCTAAACAGAACACAAAGGTTAACAACGGGACCTAGCTTGAACTTCACTAGTGTTTACCCGGCACAACCGCGCTGGAGAGTGAGCAGTAATGCACATGCTTTAGGTCTCATACAAGACCCACAACACCATGTATATATGTAGTAATATCGCTCTGTTTTCTGCCCAATTAACCACCATGTTTATTCACGGTGACACAAGTCTTCTTCAAGCGTAAACATACAATCTGTTCAGCGCATATATACGCATTACAGTGCTGTTTGCACAGCAAATGAGCATGTGTTTAAAGAGACATGCTGTTAAGGGAGGCAGATATGTGTAGTCAGTGGAAGGGGAGTTTTCATCATGTTATTTTTAATGGCTGTTTACAGTATGGCCAGCAAGGCTACAGGCCTTTTGCATATCTGTGTACTGTGTGTAAGATATCCAGGCGATGGCAATCACTGATGATAATTAAAAATGTGTCCTGGCATTACAGAATATGATGAAACAATTGTGTAAACAAGAAATAGTGGAGTATTACAAGAATATAAATTATTGTACAGGTAGTGAGCAGTAAATTGGATTGGCAGCATACAGCCACTTCCAGTAATAAGGTGTTGGACCACCACATAGGTCTAGAACAGCCTTGAAATGCTGTGAGAGTCTGTCAGCATCTGGGGCTCTGCAGGAATGCGAGACCATTCTTCCAGCTGAAAGTCAATCAGCTCACCCTTAGTCTTTTTTATGGTGAATGGTTGGCATTTTTATAGCGCCTTTATCCATAGCACTGTACAATTGATGCTTCTCATTCACCCACTCACACACCCACTCACAGCGATTGGCTTCCATGCAAGGCACCAACCAGCTTGTCAGGAGGTTTGGGGGTAGGATGTCTTGCTCAGGGACACTTTGACACACCCAGGGCGGAATTGAACCAGCAACCCACAGACTGCCAGATGACTGCTCTTACCGCCTGAGCTAATGTTGCCCACAATTGATACTCGTTTGCGTTCAGATCTGATGACCCAGAAGGCCGTGATGATAACTGTGTCAGTGTCGTACTACTCAAGTCTCGGGTTGTGCTCTGTAGATGGGGGTTTTGCTAAAGATGCAAACAGAAATGTTTTGGGATGGGCTGAAGGTGGTCTCTCAGCCACATTCATTGACGAATGGCATGGATCCCTCAAAGGTACCAGAGCACTGAACCCATGGCAGGAAAATGCCTGAAAAGTCCATTAAAGAATCACCGGAAAGCCACACTGCAGGGACAATATTCTGTTCCTGTAAACAAGTAGTGGGAGTTTCATCCCAGAATTCAGAAATATGTTGACAAGGCATTGTATCAGTCAATTGCATGGCATGTGTCTACAGCAGTCTGCTGGTGCTCGGCTAGACTAGCTCCAGCGACCGCGTGACCAGTCCATGAGACAACAACGAGCTTCCCCCCCAAAATATCCAGGTGTCCTGTGAGGAAAGAGGTAGGAGTCTGATACCATCTCTCCCCCTTCGGTGTGATCTTTCGCTCTGCTCCTTATACATATGGAGGCCCGGTCAGGTGGGCACGCACCGAGAAACTTCAACAAGTCCATGGAAGCATTCATTCACTTAGCTGTCGTTAATACACTCTGCTATCGATCACCCAGGGGCCATAATGCTGAGAGCAGCGAAACATTTACACCGCAAGCCTCCTACCTCACATAATTACCAACCAAGGTTAATTTGTTCAGCCACTGTGTCCTGGCCGTATCGATTAAACGGACTTGATTTTCTTAAAAGGACGCAGGGTGGGCTGAGCTCCGGACAGGGGGCCGCGGGCTCAGCTTCCCCTGCGGGCAGAGCCCGGTGATCAGCCGCCGGAGGGCAGACCTGCTCCAGTGAGTCTGGGATTGTGCAGGTGCTAAGCGTCACGAGCGTGATTATGGGCCTATTTTCACAGTAAAGGAGAGATCGTCAACCCAGCGGTGAGACATGGCAATGGCAAATTAAGGCAAGCCCTACTCGATTTTGATCATTTTTGTGACTAAAGAATACAACACGGTTGTACGTGAAGCTTGTTTAAAGGAACACGTTCCCGGTGGCTGTGGTGGAGGTTCTGATTCATTGTGGCTAATCAGATTCCCTATAGTTTTGTTTGCCTTTAGTACCATTGGATCAAGGCCATAAGCAAACTGCCTGTTTATAAGCAAACGTCCGATATTTGTCCGGGAGATGCAAAGTGATCACTTGCACATTAATGGTGTCACAAGAAAGCCTCTTAGGGAAAATGATGTTGTCACGTTAGCCTGAATCCTCGAGGAGATATGGTGATGATTTGCTGTTCGGCTGTTTTGTGTATTTTCATCTAGGCTGGATATAAGCCAAAAGTATTGATTTATTTTTTGTATTTTCCCCCCATTTCATTATTAGTTATAACACTGAGATTACTGTGAAGAAAATAAATACTTTTTATATAAAGGTCTCAAAGGGTGAGTTTCAGAGATGCGCTCAAAAAAACCACATATGAAAAAAAAAGTGCTCCGCGTTGTCTTTGAAACATGCTGTATTATTACTGTGTAAAGAGTTTATTAGCTGCACCCACCTAGCCCAGTTGCTGTACAGAGGAGCTATGCCCAATGTTTGCTTCAGTATCTGAACCTTATTGTCCTTAGTCTGATTTATGTGTGTCTATGCATTTGGGTAATCATTTTTAGTTTTTCGGTTGTGCACAATTGTATGTAAGACTGTAAGACCAGGCACTGCTAATAAACGAAGGCCTTAAATAAAAATAAACAAACCCAAAAAATGTATGTTCTAAATCTAATGAACTCCTGGTTACAGCTGGTGATTGGTTAATAAAAAAAAAAAAAATTTTGCCGACCAATTGAGAGAACAGCCATCATTATTTATTTTTTTGTCCATGAGCACAGGTGCCCAGAGCTGTAAAGCTGCAGTATCTGCAGGTTTTTCAGTGGGTATCAGCACCAGTGAATCATTTAAATCACTGATTGGCTGAAGAATTCACACGCTTTTTTCTCAAGGCCTTATTGGCTGCAGATCAAACGGAAGCTTACACTCTGTGTGCGCTTTATTAGGTTTTTTTTAGTAAGTCTTCTGCTGCTGTCGCCTATCCACTTAGAGATTTGACACATTGTGTGTTCAGAGATGCCCTACGATGGTGAAGAACAGCTGAACCTTTTGACCACGTCTGCATGCTTTTGTGCATTTAGTCGCTGCCGCATGATTGGTTGATTAAATATTTGCATTAACAAGCTGGTGTAAAGGTCTACCTAATAAAATGATCACTGAGTGTATACTTTTTCTTTTTACATTTTATTGACACACCTCCTATGCTTGGCCAAACCCACAAGGCGCAAACGGGTTTTTTTTGCCGAACACCGAGCTACCAAAATGTTGTTTGCACAGCGATGATCAGTTCAGCTTGTGCCCGGGCGTGTCTGCAACGCCATCGTCATGGAAGCAGGCCCTCGAATCCCGCTGGGCAGTCCGTCCCATGCAGTTACACAGATGGTGCCTCACGCAGGGTCTGAAAAGGGGGCTTAATGCACCTCATTACCAACGTGCCTGGCAGTTTATACCCTGCGCTCTATAACAATTACTCCTGTTTACAGCCCCGTTCTCCCAGGCTATATTTTATTCAATGCATTCTGATCAATAAACCCTCGGTTAGATTAGAGTGGGAAACTGCGGCGATGCATTTAAAAAAATTGCATTTCCTTTGTTGCAGGCCTTTCTGTAGCCTGATGGTAATCCTGTTTGCACTGGAATGAAGACATATATGATAGTGATCATTTTGGCACTTGATGTCATTGTTGTATTTGTGTCTATCAGTGATGCACTCAGAAGTAAAATTGGACATCATTTGTTTCTTTACTTACACAAGCTTTATTTTTCATTTGCTTCCTTTCATTACTCAAGGTCTCTGTTAACAAACCAAGCCTACATTTCACAACAGTGACTCGCACACAGTAACTCTCCCCCAGAAATGTCTTTATAAATAGTGGGGAAAGAAACTATGCAAGGAAAAAAAATGTAATAATATTATTTTTTGTGCATTGTGGCACCTTGACAGTGGCGCTTTTATTATGACTGAAACCGTTCTGGCTCTAGCACTGGTTGTCTCTTATGTGAAATGTATGTTTTGTGAGTTGCTTTGAGTGAGAGGAACTGCTGATTGACTAAATTGTCATAATAGTCACAGAGTGGACAGAAAATTATTCCCCTACATGGATTGAATCTCCATATTTTTCTCTCTGATGTACTTGTGAATAAAATGCCTTTTAAAAAAATGAGAATTAGTGAGCACTGGGGTAATATTAAGAGCAAAGACTCGAGACGGTCAGTAACCCAGTGCTCACTAATTCTCATTTTAAAAAAGGTATTTTATTCATAAGTATATCAGAGAGGACTGTACTTACCTTAAGGCACACAGAAGCAGTCAGAGCACAGCACACGTGAAAGACATTGACTGTTTGCTCCTCCTGTGAGGACTCTTTTTGGACATATCTTTTATAAACCTGGTTCCTGAATGGTCTCGATGAAACATCTCACATAAGGCCATACTTTTGACTTTTGGCGATTTGGTCCAACATCTCCAGAATTCCATATATAATTGAGTGGAGGTGAGATAGCCGTATATATCACATGCTTGTTCTGTGCACATTTCTGCTGCTGTGTGGTGATTGATGTTGAAAACATGTCATATGCACTGCCTGTCTCAGGCATGCATGTGGGAGGTACACATCTCACCACTCGCTGGGTCCTCAGGGTGCAGAATTTAAACAGACCTGTGTGAACAGGGCTGCTTGTTCGGATGAGGCGTTTACGGCCCCGTGGTTAAATAAATATCACTTCATCTTCCGGCATAAGTATGTAACCCAGTGTGACATTTTCACTCTACACCTTCCACAAAGACATTTTCCCACTGCAGATTTCTACTCTGGAAGGTGCTTTCAAAATAAGAGTCCTACCTGGGCAGGTTCTGTCTGTTAGTAATGATGGAACTACCTTTCAGGTTAGGTGAGAATCTTGCAGAGTCAGAATACACACTGTAGTACAATATCTGTACTATGACTATGAAATGGTGTTCTGCATGCTATGGATCCACAACCCGGCTGCAACGTATGTCAAACGTACAAATATCTTCTTTTTTTATTAAGCGTGATGATACATATGGGCCTTCCTGCATGTAATGTCAGAATATCAATGCCTTGTGCTGAGTTCTCTGATTTATGTGACTTTAATTTCACTGTGTTCTTTTATTTGTATTGAAGCAGATGTTTGGATAATTAGATTTTAATCTGTTTTATGACTACTATTTAATTATGGAAGTCCATTGTTGTATCCCATTGATATTTACATTTGTTTTTCTCATTTGTTAGACACTATATTAGTACTGTATTTGTTTATTGACAAAACCAATAAGGCAGAGTGGGTTTTATTTGTTGTTTTTACCATTTTTGGTAAACTGCAAAAAAGTTTCCCCCAATTCAGTCTCACACAAAGCAATAACTGTACATGTGCATGATGTTACACTGACAGCAAGTGGGTAGGATCAGGCCTACAGGGCTACAGATCACCAAGGGTCTCTGCCTTTCTGTCATCTGAGTTTGAGGTGGGATTGGTACAGTGAAATTGGGAAAACAGATCAACTTGGATGTTATATTCCACGTAAGGCACAGCAGTTCCAGTCCTGGAAGTCACCAGGTCACTGATGAGCCAAACCATTGAAACAAGATTACACTCATTCTGAACACCCTCATCCAGACTACAACCATTCACACCACACTCATCTAGATGCGTCTTTTGCATTGTCTCTGGGAAATCTGTTGTCCCTCCTAATTCTGCTCAACCTACTGCAAAGTCAATATTATATGTGCATAGTAAATTACATTACACTGACTGATGTATTAAAGAATCAGCCAATCTCTGGTGGGTAGAAGAAAGCTCCCAGATTTGAAGCCTGTGATGCTAATGTCAGGTGATTTAACAGCGATGGAACAGACTTGGGGCGATAGGGTCTGGCCTTTGTTGACCATTCATTTTAACAATGAATGCAAACTAGGGATAGACCAAATGTGGCATTCGCACTGTGGCACTATAGTCACAGGGACGATCTATCACCCAGTTTAAGGATGTTATATTTGTGTACGGCTGTGCAGGTGTTTCGCCACAGTGACTCAACTGTTGCTCCAGTTCAGAGCCTCACTCTACACAGGGATCAAGAATTTAATTAAACTGATGCAGGTGTTTATCACTTGCAGAGGGCACTGGTTGTTTATAGGTTTGGGTTTATGAGTCTGCTAGAACTCCACGAATTACCAAAGCACTGAAGCGGAGACGGGGAGAGTGAAGAGGATCGTTGCTAATGTGATGCTGCCGGCAGACCTTCTGAACAACAGGGCAGAAATAAAGAAAGGAAATTCATGAATTCAGACCAAGGAATAATTGTTTAAATGATATTCAATTAAAGGCTGTAAGCGGGGGACTGTACTCTAACAGTAAATAAGTCTTAAAAATGGGCCTTTTAAAGCTCCTCTGGCCTTTGTTGGTGAATTGAATTACTTTTCATATTAGTTTGTAATTGTACTATATCAGAGAACCAGAAAGAAAACAAAGCATCTCTTCTTAATCATTCCTCAGACAGGTAAATTAATGCCTTCGCCTAATCTTGTTATCTTACACATCTCATGAGTAATTTATCTGGCATTTTTAAATACAAGCATCACTTAAGAGGATCAAGTGTAACATTTAATTATGGTAGAAATGTTATTTAGTCAAATTTCCTTTGTCACAATTCATTCTAAGGTTAAAATGTTTTTAATATTATTAAGAAAAAATATAAAAACAGTCTGAGGTGCTGTGGTGCCCACAATAGGAAGCAGTGTCTGAAGTTAAATGCTGTAATAATGTCCGGTTAATAATAATCCCAACACACACAGCATGTGCATGAATATCACGCACATTAAATAGCCTGCCTGTTGTTGACTTGTTCCCACCTGAAGATTTTTGCTCAGGGCCACAGAAATACTTGTGCTTCCCAGTATACAGAACTGCAGTAAGATCAATGCTCCCCTTTATCGATCCACAATGAAATGTTCTGGGATAGTTGGACATGAACGGTGGGGGAAAGGGATTCCTGGGGTTAAACTGGAGAGTGTTTGTCTCAACAGTCTTCATGTGCTAGTATCAACACATGTTGGCAAATCATTCTGCCAGTCAATAGTCTGAAGGTTCATACTTTACATCCAGAAGCAACCATCACTGAGAATATGGCCCTGTGTCAACTGCAAGCACTGTCACAAAGTTGGATACCACTGTGACCAAATGGAGGACAATCTGTCAGAAGTCTATGTTGACTAGGGTTTGGCACATTGGCATAGCCAAATAAGTGTTTGCCAACGTGAAAGCCAAGATGAGAGCCAACTTGTCTGATATCTTTTGAACAATTTCTAGTGGTTAGTTCTGGAGTGCTCTCTGCTCCACTGGGATAGGCCCTAGCCCACTAATAATAATAAAAAAACTATGGGGTTCAGTGCTCAGCTCAGTCTTCATGTACCCAGTAACACAGAAACTTCACATTGACTTTAGGACTGGTATTTTTGTATGCCGTTGCAGTCTATGACAAGTGCGGACTAGCGCCAGTCATGATCAGAAAATGAAGATGAAGAGAGAATATTATCTTCCAGTTATCGTAATGGTCCTTCTCGGTTAGGACATTTTAATGGCTTGCCAGAGCATTAGTTTAGTTCGGCATTAGACCAAAGTGCAGATTTAGGTCTGCAGTCTGTACAGTGCTGCTTATACAGTAATCCTTAGGTGTGCAAGGTAGTGCCTATTCACTTAGTGGGAGCTTTGATAACAAAGTATTCTGAACTTAACTTCATGCTTCATGCCAGCATGTTTGGTGTAGATAAAGCGAAACTACATCCGATAATTGAATTTCTGCTCTTCCTAATGGGAAGCACATACGTAATTTGCAGAGGTAATAATGAAGCTGAACTAATATCTCTCTAAAAGATCTCCCGTGGCGGAGAACGGAACAAGTTTCAGTGTGGAGCACGATGTCACACTCCGGGGTGTGAACACAAGTCTTACTTTTCATAAGGCATCAGCGGATAAAAAAAGCCATCCGTTTTGTCTTTCTGAGAGACTTGCCAAATGGTGACAAGTCCGCAATACTGCTAAGTTTGTGTGTTTGCTTTGCTGCTTCTCAGTGGTCTGTCACAGATGTGGTGCTTTCTTGTCAGACTGCTGATCCGCTGTATCTTCAATCTTGGTGGTTTTTCTGGAACACTTGATCTTCTGGTGGTTGCAGCTCTGATGTATGGCAGTTTGATGCTAGGTTTTATTCACTCCAAATCCAGGTCGATAAAAAAAAAAAAATCCTCATGGTACATGAAGACATCCGTTTTATTTACTTAGAAATTATCTACACGTTAAAATCCTCGACTGAATGCAGTCAACTCCTGTTTTTTTTTTTTTAGATTTTTTGCTTGATTGTTGGAATAACCTCAGCAATCAGTCTGAGGAGGAGAATACACATTTTTTTCAGTTCTTTATGTGGCAGAGCTAAGGAGAAATGTCATTTGGGCCCTTAATAAGCAGCACTGGACCTATGCTGGCCTTAAAGCAGCGCTCCTGAGCCCCAGGCCAGACACACTCCTGCTCGCTTCTCACAGATGTATGTATATTTGGAAAGTGGGTGTCTGGGAGCATGGCAGATGGTGTTTTGTCTGTTAGCACCAGGAGGGTTGTGTTTTTGACTGGCATTTTAACGTCAGGGGTACTGGCCCTTCAGGTAAAGGTAAGGTTGACAGCAGATTGTTCCCCGTTTCATAATTCGGCATCCGATAAGCTTCTCCAAAGGTAATCACACAGGTCCTGCACTAAAACTCACCCCTTTTCAGAGTTTGGGTGCTGTCATCACATTGTATAACTACTGTAGAAGCATTGTTAATAGCAGGGCAGGAAAAGTAATGTTCCGCTCTGCATATAACCCACACGAAGGCAGTTGTGTCCACCTGATATTTTGTTGATGAGGCCTACATGTAGCTCTCCATAATAACTACATCCATACTAACATTATTAGTGAGCATCCACAGTTGAGAAACTCATGTGATCAGTCACCAGGCAACCCAATATAGCATCTCTGTTGTTCTGCTTCCATAAAGTGGGGTGGATGCATCTAGTGAGTGTACATTCATATTATGAAGTGGTTATTATATGTTTTCTTAAAGGGAAATAAATGGTCGACTTGATTAGCAGCAATCAAAACCAAACCCCATCACACCCACAGTTAATTTATTACTGTCAAACCAGCCTAGTTTACAACTGCGTCATAATTACGCTAAAGGCTGGTGTCACTAAATTACTGATATCAGTTGGACATGCCCTAATTCACTAGCGCCTTCAATTCCTGCTTGCATTTGCTCATTGCGTGTTAAAATAGCACTCTGAAGGTGTTGTACAACATTTGAGTGATATAGTAGAAAATGTGTTGGTGATTAATCACACAAACATATTTGTCCTCTTTCAGATTTCAGCTTGTGTGGGGGGTGAGGAGAATGTTTTGTGACCCCAAACATTGATGCCAAAGGAGGAAAAAATGAGTCATCAAAAAATTGCTAGTTAACAAAAAATGAAAAAGCAACTAATGGGATATCTGTCCCTGGCTTCTCTTGGGTGGACACAATGCGGGAACATGGCAGAGCACAGCAGCAACAAAATGGTGCAGTTCAAAATGGATCTATTTTAGGATTTCCTTTCATACTGGCAGGGGTAAAAGAAAGTCCCAGTGCACTTTACATTCTGACAAGCAGCAATAACATGGTAAGAATGTTGTATTAAAAGCTGCAATTGTAAGCTACCTTTCCATGCACTCTCTGGAATGATGGTACGGAAAGTACCAAAAAAAAAAGTATGAATGCTTGTTGCTGGGGAAGGCACCCGCTTGGTACATAAAATTGTACCTGTAGCCAGCAATAGATAATTAATTTGTATTTGTTTTGCTTGGAAAACATACTCATTTGTACCCAAAGAAAACATTTCTGTGCTTTCAGGGTACATTTGGGAAATGTGATCCTTGAAGAACAAAAATATACCTCCACTGTCACTTTATTTCTGATTCCCTGAGATTGTCTAGCCTGTTTCACTGAAGAATGGTAGTCGCCACACTCAAATGACATGGTTGTTAGAACTCCACAGTGGAGTGGTACAAGTTCTGCACTCACTTCAGCACACACCCAACAAAAAATATTACCCATTCCAGTTAGGGCGTATCAAAAGCCAACAGAAACTCTCTCCAGATGAATGGGCGCAGCATATATCTGCTGGACTTTGTTCCTGACAACTTAAATATTTGGTTCCATAGTTCTATTGAGTCTGACAAGGAGATCAATCTCCTGAGACTGGAGCTGGGGATCCATACTTATAGACCTGTAGTTTGTGAAAGGGGTAATTTACTGTCACAGCTGTGTGAGAGTGTCAAGCCAGTGCTTAGTCAGTGGAAGAATCGAAGGTGTCCCGGCAGAATCGGAGCTATTTGTAACCTGGTCATAAAAATAAATAAATGCATAAATAAAATAAGAACTCCAGTTTTGATTAAAGAGCTGGCAAAGCAGAAAATAACTAACTACATTTCAGATGTACAGCTGAACAAAGTTTAAGCGATTAGAATTGTTACTGGACACGCTGTGGAATCATCTTAATTAGGCAAAGAGGTCGCCTTTGTAGAGGTCGCTTTTTAAATGTTTATTGCAGAGGTTGCACCAAATAAATTATTTGGTTTGTCTGTCAAATGTGCAGCCATGTTTTTTATTTAAGGTCAGTGTTTGACATACAGTACTAAATGAGCTAGACATTGTGGTTGTGTGCACTGCTTTAACCCAGAGCATTTTACAGTAAATTACTAGTAATGCTTTTACTAGTTACCTTTTTATATTGTATGTTGCCTTACCAAAGGTGAAGCTTTGTGTTTTATTTATTATTTCATAAAATACTTGCCTGTCTGTCATATGCCTCAGATAAGTATGGTAAAAATGGTAAATTATAGGAATTGCAATATAGAGTTAACAGTACATTTAGTGCAGGTAAAACGGCAAAATAAAAAGCTTTTTATTTAGTTTATTGTTATAATTTTTTTCTGAAATTGCATCAGTAAGACATTGATATTTAAAGTAATGGAGAAAGCAAAGGCCACTGAGCTACTTCATGCCTGGAAATTATTTGATAATCATCCTCTCTTAAAGTCTTAAAGTCACGAACGGATGCATTTTAGTAGTGCCGTATCTTGGTTGTAAGTGCAGATGACTGAGGCTTTGAATGGCCTGGCAATGTGAAAGCACTCAGTCTAGTATGAGGGAATCTGAGGGAGGACAGTGTGTACACTCTGTGCTCATTAATTGCCCCCCTGCACTGCCATGTCCACAGTAATGCTGTAGCATGCTACACTGCCATGTCCACAGTAATGCTGTAGCATGCTACCCTGCCATGTCCACAGTAATGCTGTAGCATGCTACACTGCCATGTCCACAGTAATGCTGTAGCATGCTACACTGCCATGTCCACAGTAATGCTGTAGCATGCTACACTGCCATGTCCACAGTAATGCTGTAGCATACTACACTGCCATGTCCACAGTAATGCTGTAGCATGCTACCCTGCCATGACCACAGTAATGCTGTAGCATGCTACACTGCCATGTCCACAGTAATGCTGTAGCATGCTACACTGCCATGACCACAGTAATGCTGTAGCATGCTACACTGCCATGTCCACAGTAATGCTGTAGCATGCTACACTGCCATGTCCACAGTAATGCTGTAGCATGCTACACTGCCATGTCCACAGTAATGCTGTAGCATGCTACCCTGACATCCTGTCCACAGTGATGTTAAACCCAGGCAATCTTCTTCCCTTCTTTTTCATGCCCACATCTCGTCGCCTGTAATGATTTATTTAAAGATGCTTAACAATGCTGAGAAGCACAAACCTCTTTTCAGGGCTGCCTGCTTAAAGGCCTTTTCTTTGTCTGTCTTCTTCTGGCGCTTGTTAAAATTGATTCCTGCAATATGCTTCTGTTCAATTGAGAGTGAGAGAGGGTGCGTTTTATGAGCCTAAGGGCCCTATCTTGGACTTGGCACTGGGCGGAGGTAAGCCCAAACTCAAGTGTCATTGTTAGTTTCAGGTAGACGCAATGGCCTTTTTCCCTCCAATGCCTGGACAGGCATGCCTGTTGGTTTTTAATGAAGCGTGGTGATGGTAATTCTTGGCATGTTGCTATTTTGATGCAGTTGAATCATTATAACCAAAACCTGGTCTTAAGTTCATAGCTATTTTAACAACGTAATATTAGGCTAGTAATGCGCTGACAGCACTACTGCACAATGTTACCCCATCCTGTCTGTATGCATAAAAAATATGTGAAATGCTATTATTGTGTATTTTTATCAAAATATTAAAAATAAATCCTGTCACATTGGATGGTCATAATACTGATCCAAACGCAGTAATGAGGAATAAAACTACACTTGAACTGTCCTCCATGAAACTAGCATGCATCTAGGTGCATCTGGCCATGACCAGAAGTTTTCTGTGTTTTAATCATGAATTATGTTATTAAAAAAATACCTGTTTATTTTTCCTTGTTTCATACAGTCTGCCAGGTCTTGTTGATTGGAGTGAATAGTGTTAAGACTGTGCAGGATAAGTGACATTCTGGGAACTGTCTCTCTCAGTAACACTAGAAAGCACCCTCCTTTCTCCATCATGGGTATTTCAGGGGTGAGAGCTTAGCTTATAGCAGGTGTGACACTGTTAAAATTGTATTTTCCATTTTAAGGTGTGTAAAACCTTCCCAGTAAAATGTTGGGTGCTAATTTGTCTAAATTGATTGTCTATTTGATCCTCATAGACTCCGAGTTAATTTAACGCTGTGGTGTGAGGTCAAATTTGGTCAATGGAATTGGTTGTCCTCCCTTGTCGATGGCATATGAAGACACGTGAGTGAAGCATATTTTATCCTGAATTCAGTTCAGAGCCTGTATTTCAGTCCTAAATGCTCAGAATTCTCACATAAATTGGTCACATTTCTACATGAAAAGATCTTCAGAGTATCTGGAGTGGCCCTATCATTGGGAAAAGGTTTTATTTTTAACCGTGCAATTATGAAATCAGAAGTCATAATTTAAATCAAGCACCATACATCTATCGCAGCAACAAAAAACTAAAAACACCTTTGTGCTGTGTGTTTTGTAGTAAAAACAAGTGCTACGGAATGAAGAATTACAGAATATCTGGGATGTGCAGTAGAAAAAAAAGCATTATCCATTCATTTTTTCTGCACTGAATTATTTCTACAGTACATGAAAAATATAGATTTGGGGTTTAAATTTCAGTTACAAGGCTTTATCAGGGTCATTTTTGCACTCATTATATGAAGACAACAGGTGTGTTAAACTGGGGGTAAACATCTCCTCTGGACAGGTCATTAGGAACATTCATATACTGGTTAGGGTACTATGGATAGATATTTAAGAGTCAGCAGGAGCTCTGTTATACTGGTTATGTTCCTATGGACATATATTTAAGAGTCATTAGGAGTGCTCTTTAACGGAGTAGGGGATGGCTGTTTCCTATGTTTTCACTCCAGCAGTTCTCAGACAGCAAGCCAGTCCCTTGGCCATAGTGAAGATCAGGTGAAGTGTTTCAGTGCAGATGGAGTATCTGCCACATACACCTGTCAATTGAAATACACTGAGGGGATAATTGCAGTGGCACACTCTAGAGAGCTTTTCGGCCAACCCACAGTGAGGGAGAGGGAGTGTTGTTCTCCAGTGTTTACGAGTAATGGAGTTGAAGTAATTCCACACAGTGGTGTTTCATTTTCCTGTAACCTCTTGCTTTTATGATAAATGATACGGCAGCAGAGGTGCATTTTTTTCTGAAGCATGTTATGTTATATAATCCACATCACATTCAGTAAAAATCCCAGCTTGTTTCCACCTCTCGGGGTTGTGGATTCGCTTTGTCTGTGTTTGTTAAAGCACACACTGACAATAGTGGGTCAGTCTCCGAGTGAGTCTTATGCTCCTCCCTACCCCTGCAGCCAATAAAGATCCACATGCTCATTTATCTTTACTATCGGTCTAGCCAATGAAAAGCTGTTCTGAAGAAATGTTCCTTGTAAATTTCTTCTCATTCTAAAACGCTTGTTCTGAGTGCAAACAGTTTTCATTGTTGATTTGACAATTTCGGTTTAATTTCCGAGCCAATATTGTCCGTGTTTATTTGCACAGAATGAATAAATATTAGTATGGCTTTTGATATTAATATAATGGTTTCCACAGTATATTCTGTGTGTGATGGCTTGTAAACAATATGATATTAAGTGTCAGTTTGCATAGAGTATTTGTATGAGTCTGTTAATTCAAACGCAAAACCATTTTGTCAAGTTTAGATTTGAGAGCTTTATTCTCAGGACTGGAAGATATAGACAAATATAATGTTGTGGTAATGGCGAAAAAACATTACTTGGATTTATCCAGTAAATTAATTGGTAAATCAACGTAATGATATACATACATATATATGGATGTGGTGTTAGACATTGCAGTCAAATGTCTTGTTCTCTCATGTCTGAAAGTGGAGAAACGTGAAATGTATCTGCGCATTCTTCATGTATTGTGGTAGTGCCCTTACTTTATTTCTGTGAGGATCTAAACATGCCAAGTTTGGCGTGGTGTAGTTTTCATATTACTTGGTCTGTAAGAGGCCTAATGCGTGTTTGTGGAGAGGTTATTTTGCACTGGAAAACAGCTTAGTGACTTTACTTAGTTCCTTTACCAACACAAGCTTAACATACTTTTATGTTAATTGTTTCTGTGCCTCTGTAGTCATGGTCACGTCTTTATGACTGCCTATTAAAAGGCATTCACTTTTGGTCCTCACCGTCATTTTCAGAACCATAATAATTAATAGGCCTGAATAAAAGGGACTTAGCCCCAGGAGGGCTACCGCTGTTATGCCTTTGAACAAAATATTTTATATCTCTTGGTCCAGTAAACACTGTGCTGTTTGACTGCTCTACATAACGTGTAAGGCATGGAATTCTAAGGCTTATGAGTTTCCTCGTCATGTCTGAGTGAAGGTTAAGTACAGCCTGACATTTTGTAAAAGACCCGAAGCATGACTTTGGAGTCTGATTGTTTTATGGTCAGATGAAATCAAAGTCACCGTGAAAAGCCTCCCAGCTTCCGGCTCCACTGTTGTATGGTTATACAGATTTGCATGGATATGACCTTTCAAATATAGCACTGTGTGTATGCTTATGGATATGACCTTTACAATATAACACTATGTGCATGGATATAACCTTTAAATATTACTCTTTGTGTGGTTATGCAGAATGTGCATGGATCACCTTTAAAATGCAGTTTAATGTATGTTTTCTGCTCCAGTTTTAACAGGATGTATATTGCGAAGAACTAGAGACCTCGTTCTTGCCAATATATGTATGAGTGAGACATAAATAAAAGAGACCTTTTTTTCTTTCTACTTTGATAGGAACTCACAACAGTTGAAAGAAAAGAAACCAAATTTGTGAATCAGCGAGTTAATCTTGTATTGTTGCTGATGCCGAGTTTGTCATTGTAAATGAAAAACAGAATCTGTAGTATAAACAGAAGATGTTGCGATGCTGATCCCTCTAAATCCATATCACGTTGGATAATCACTGAGGAATCCACGGGGACCGGGGCGGGTGAGTGCTTCTCATGCCTGCAGCTCCTTTTCTTTTTATTTTCTACATTTGCATAATTCAGCGTTTCCTTTGATTCATCACGTTCAGGTTTAGCACCCAGTCATGAGCAGTCTTATTCCGTCACGACTGGCAGGTGTACACACCGTGCTATGTTTTGATTAAACAGTTTTTTGTAGACTTGAAGTTTTGTATATTCATAGATATATTCTGTATTTGTATTTATATACCACTCATCTCCCATTCCACATCATACATTTTTAGATTGTGAATATTGTACAGAGGAAAGAATACCAAGCGCACACTGCAAAAACAAAGCACATCTGTTTGTCTGTGAATGCATTTATTTACAATATTACAGCTCTCATGCTGCTAAACAAAACTGTGTACGAAAATAAAAAAGTGCAGAAAATAAGCAGAAAATAAATGAAGTCAACAAAAGTTTGGTCGCACTTCCTCAATCACAAGCATCTAAATAGAGGAGTCAATTTGAGTCTGTCAACTCAAGCTCTTTTATTCTCTACTATTGCAGAGAATTACAAGAAAATACTTTGGAAAAATACTATATGAAGAAATACTGGCACATGTATTCATGCAGTAAATTTGAATGAGGCATAACCAGACTACTCACATAACTACACACCTACAGTTCTACTTAGTTTCTTGTGTTGACAGGGCACAACAATATATTCTCATTTTTAACAAATTTTAATTGGTTCAACCTGATACTGAAAAGAGACATATTTGCAGCTGGGATTAGTTACTAGTTCTTACTAGTAGTTACGAGCTACTATACCGGTTCACAAGGGCTATGGTTGGTTTAAGTTTGCCAGGGTTCCTCATGCCAAGTAGTCCTTCCCAGTTACTTACCAGGTACCCACAGAAAACCATAGTTGCTATCCAGTCTGTGCTGTTTGTACTGTAGTGCTATGTGTGGCCAGTATTGTATGAATAGTCACGGTTTGTTTTGAGTGTGCATTTGTGGAGAGCGCATGCTTCAGTGCAATGCTGTTGTGTGACTTGAGCCACTGCATTTCATTGCATTTTTTCTGATACAGTTCCAGGGTTAAACTCATTGAATAACCCAGTAGTCTGCAATAAAAATATAGGCTAATACTATGGTAATGTCTCGGAAGGCATTTAGCCAACAGCAATCATTTGAAAGGAACCTTTCACATCACGGCAATTACCATTCTGCTCAATGCTCTGCCCGTCAGGAACTCTGAGTGACCTCATCATCAGCACCTGCACATTCGGGTCTCTGACTAGATCTGCTCTCCATGCTAATTCTGCTGAGTGTGGTGATGATGTCACCAGTGTGTTTCAAAACACAGCAAGAACTGTGAAGCTGTAGGACACGACATTTACCCCTGCCTTTGGCTGCGAAGGGCTGCCATGTCTTTCTTTTCCAAAATGTTTTATTTACAGGCTAAAAGTTGTCTCTCAGTTTTTGCATTCAACTTTCTTACAGTATATTCTCAGTTTGTCCTGCATTTGGCACAGATAATTGACATCCAAATGTTATTAGTTATCAAAGAAGTTGCTTGTTTCTTACCAAATTAATTTTTAAAAAGGGCCTAATCAGTGAGCGAGAAATTGTTTCATCTAAATATTTCATTTGGATTGTTATTCCTTGGTCTCCCCAAGTGCCCCCATAACTTCTCAAAAAGTGATTACAGGACTTGTCTATCTGCTAACAGATCTGTTTAGAAGCTTCTTCATTATTTGTTCAGCCAGTTTTGCTCTAAGCTGTAAAATGAGATGAAAAGATGATAAGATGGGCCCTGATCTGCATTTGCTGTTTCTGTTTAAATTGGGCTGCAGGCCCCATAGCTGAATCAGCAGAGAGAGAACTGGCTACCTGCAGCTCTCACATGTATGCTAATACACACAGTTATTTACTATCAATGTGTGAAGGCATGCAGACACGGTCAAGAGGTTCAATTGTTGTTCAGACTATACATCAGAATGGGGAAGAAATACTGTGTCTTTGACTGTGGAATGATCTTTGGTGCCAAACATGGTGGTTTGAGCATCTCAGAAATTGCTGATCTCCTGGGATTTTTACGCACAACAGTCTCTACAGTTTGCCGAGGATTGTGCAAAGAACCAAAAACATCCAGTGAGCGACAGTTCTGTAGGCAGAAATAGTGGTCTGGTCATAGGAGAAGGGCCAGGAGAATTGGCTCAAATAACCAACAGTGCTAAGCAGAAGAGCATCTCTGAACATGCAAAACCTTTAAGTGGATGGACTACAGCAGCAGAAGTCTAAAAGTAGTCACTGATTGTGTATGTAAGAATTTTTCCAATAATTTTTGAATAGACCAACTAACAGAGTTTCAGTTTTTCTAAAAAAACAAACAAAAAAAAAACAAACAAAAAAAACAAACACATTTTGCTTGTATTATCTCTAATTTAATTAGTGCAATACTGAGTTTGGCCGGGTACTGGCCATGAACGAAACCCTTCCTCACGGGAGTATTCGCTAAATCGGTATATTATGCATAATATGAAATATACAGTATTATGTAAATAGCAGCCATTTAATATGGTGCTTGGGCTGTTTATCTAAGATTGAAGTGGTTGGCTTTTACACTCTTTTGTCCCCCATGGCCTTTTTGAACCTGCCATTGCTGACTTCGCTGTACACTATCCTTACAGTCTCCTGGTTCTTGCTTCTGCGTGCTGTGGTGCTGCTGTTCAATGTCCGTAGACCCTGCTGGTTCTTACTTGTGCGTGTTGTGGTGCTGTTCACTGTCCTTATATGCCACTGGTTCTGGCTTGTGCTGGATATACGTTGAGGGAATTGTAGTCAGAAGCCTTATCTTCATCATGTGGAGAGGTAATACCCTCAGGCAGGAGGAGCCGTGCAGGCCTATAGCTGTACTCTAATCCACAACACTGTCGCCTTCAAATCCTGCCAATCACACAGCTACTGCAACTGCCCTCATACTGCACTCTACTGCCCTCCTACTGAACTCTACTGCCCTCATACTGTATTCTACTGCCCTCCTACTGAACTCTACTGCCCTCATACTGCACTCTACTGCCCTCCTACTGAACTCTACTGCCCTTATACTGAACTCTACTGCCCTCCTACTGGACTCTACTGCCATCCGACTGAACTCTATGGCCATCCGGCTGAACTCTACTGCCATCCAACTGAACTCTACTGCCCTCGTACTGGACCCTACTGCCCTCATACTGGACCCTACTGCCCTCCTACTGGACTCTACAGCCCTCCTACTGGACTCTACTGCCCTCTTACTGGAGTCTATTGGCCTCATACTGAACTCTACTGTCCTCATACTGAACTCTACTGCCCTCATACTGAACTCTACTGCCATCCTACTGAACTCTACTGCCCTCCTACCGGACACTACTGCCCTCCTACTGGACTGTACTTCCCTCGCAGTGGGATTCTGAAATTCTCAGCCCACTTTCCCCTCAACCCCATCTTCAGAAAATATAAATTGCCCTGCTGTGGCACATGAAGTCTGTAACCTGCAGGGGAACAAGCTGGAGAAATGGCAGCATGTTTTTGTACCAAAAGCTAAGAAAGCAGCTACAGTAGGGAACACGAGGCCACTAGGCTGCTCTGTCACTGTGCTTGGGCTTCTGAAGAGTGTACCTGACAGCTGCTGTATTGAATAAGATGCTGTGCCAGTGTGTGGATTGTGCTTCTGATTTTGGGACTTTCCTGTTTCACACAGATGCAGGCCCAGTAACTCTCGGACTGTTTGCCTCTTTGCTGCTAGAACAATAAAGCTCCTGAAGACATTGTGAAAAAGGAAAGCATAAGGAATGCATAAAGCTTTTAATCAAAGGTTTCGATTAATAACCAATAATCAGGCAAGCCAGGACATTTTTTTAGGCACAACATGACTCAGAACAAGCCAGAGGTGATTCTCACTAAAAAAAATGTGCAGTCATGAGCATGTAGACATTCATTATTCGCAACATAAACACTTGAATAGAATCTGAATAGGTTGCATAGTTTGGTACATTTACAGAAGCTGCTCAGTCCTACATTTTATTCTGAGCATTTGACCATGTTATGCTAGCAAAGAATCAGCTAAATTGTAGATATGAAGGCAGGAACCTGTCAGGATTATTTTACACTAAAGGTCTGCTTATGTCCTGTACGTGTGCCACCCTATACAAGTGCGCAGAGACAGCAGGTGGTCTGGACAAAGATCTGGTGCTAGCATGAGTAGGGCATCTAAAAGTCTCAAAAAATTAACTTACAGCAGCTGTGCTTTTGTGAGTCAGATAATTGTTAAGCAGAAAATGACTCTTCCTAAGGAATTAAAGGGAAGGTACCCACTACATACAAAAACAATATATAATTTTAAGAGTTTGCATAATTAATCTCTATTTAATTGTTGGAAAAATATGGGTTACATTACAACTGGAACAGCTAATCCCTATTTCACAGTTTGTGATGTCTGTTCCAATTGTAAAGCAGTTTTGTGGTCGAGTGCCTTAAACCTGAGGTTAGCATATTGCAATTTACCCAAAGCAAAAACATTTCCTGAAACATTTGTTTGATGTGCAATGGTATTATTTTGTATCTCGTGCATTATACTGTTCTGACATATGCGTTACTTTAGATGTCAAGTATAAGAAATTAAACAATGGCAAAACAGAGCATACAGGGGTAATGTCAACTTTAGTCTGTTTTACTGACATAGTCTGTGTTATACCATGACAACCTGCTAGTTAAGTTGTTGGCTGCCTGAGTGCATGCCATACTTTAGATGTGCTTGTAGTAAGTGTCATTGATTGGTATGATCAGTGCTGGAATATGATCTGTGCTATGATCAGTTAGACTGCTTCCCTTTGTTGGGGAAGTAACCCATCCAGATTAGATGGTTGAGGGCAAATCCTGTAAAATCCTGTTTCTTTCTCAGGGTGTCAGGGCTATGCTAATCCACATAAAAGTCTTTCTGTCAATTTTAATTCCTCCAGCCATTGTGAGTTCTGCCTGTGCCATGAAGGTTATGTTCTGTTGAGTGAAAATACATTTTATGTTTACAGAAAATACATTCACTGAGCACTTTATTAGGTATTTATTAGACTTATTTGCCCTTCTCCTCTGACCTCTCTCATTAACAAGACGTTTTTGCCTGCATAATTGCTGCTCACTGGATGTTTTTATCTTTTTCGCACCATTCTCTGAAAACTCTAGAGACTGTAGTGCATGACAATCCCAAGAGATCAGCAGTTTCTGAGATACTCAAACCACCCTGAGTGGCAGCAACTATCATTCCACAGTCAAAGTCACTTAGATCCCATTTCTTCCCCATGCTGATATTTGGTCTAAAAAACTGCTGAACCTCTTGACCATGTGTGCATGCTTTTATGCATTTAGTTGCTGCCACATGATTGGCTGATTAAATATTTGCATTAACAACCTAATCTACATGTGTACCTAATAAAGTTCTCAAGGCGTGTATGTATGTGCTGGACATAATTTATGTGTTCCAAGGGCATTAAGCATGGATTGAATGAACTTTAAGTAAGGACATAGCACTTTGAAATCATGGGCCTGGTGTGTGTGTTTGTCTTTCACTCAGTTTTCTATTATTTTTGGTGATCACTAATCTTACTAAACTGCCTTTTTAAAGAGAGAACAGAGAGAGAACAGAAAAAAATGGACTTTGCGGAAAATAGCGTGCATTGGAATGAGACTCTTCTCAGTATTTCAGTGGCCTTATATGTGTAAAAGTGCGTAAACTGGCACCATCCCTTGGATTTCCTACATCTCAAACACATTTTGAAAAGCCGGAACAGCCTTGTCTGTGTGTCGCTGTGTTGAACTGTAGGGCATATAAGCCTGCCTTTTGCAATTAGAGCCCCCTGTCAATCAACGGCAGGTTTACAGTTAACAGTTAAGGCACCTTTGCTCCGAATGTCTTTAAATGTTAATCTCAGCGGAGAGTGCACAGGTGTGCGTGGAGATGCTGTACTTCTGTACACAAAGCGTATGCACAGAGAACCCTCCCGCTGCGTAGCTTAGCACCATTCCATGCATACTCAATGAGGCTGCACAAAGACACGAATGCTGGAAAATCACTGCTCATATTCTGCACCAAAGTCCACTCATTTACCATGGCTTATTTTCAATGTGTATTGTTTTCTACTGAAAATAGATTTTACTTATGCTGTACGGTATATCTTTGGAAGGGTACCATCAGTCATTAACCTTAAGATTGTTGAAATATGGTCTGTTTATTCTTTTTTTTTTTAAATGTTACCCTTTTTTACTGTAAGGCAGACTGGATACATTGAACACATAACACACAGGCAGTGTTTTGGTGAGTATTTTTTGTTTGTACAAGCAGACATCGTCTGGCTCTATTTTGTCCCCCTTTGATCTTGCTGTACTTTCTTGAACCAGAGTCCGCTGAGATATTAAGACTTGTCATCTTTTCAATAAAACACAGTTCCACATCAAATAGAATTGAGTTGCAGCAGACTTCACTCACAGAAGATGATGGAATTGAGGCTTTCTTTTTCATTTTATGCATTCCTCGCTGCATGGGTTCTGTGAGATGAGAGGAGGCTATTCGTTTTCAGGTGACCACTCATTGCCTTCATTTCACCGACTCAACTGCAGTCATAAGCAGGAAGATTAAGCCCTCTTCACTAAATGATCTAAGTTGCACAGATAATTATGCTGCCAACTTAAAAAGTGCTGGTAATAATTAGGGAAGAGACACCCTTCTGCATTATGAATCGCTGGTAGATGTTCCTGAAGTGTGATTAATGCTTTACAGCTAATGGCAGTTCTCGGAATAAATTATCACTTGTTTAGAATACTCTTACAAATAGAGCCTGGGAGGGGATGTTTTTCTGTAGAAGACATTGATGCGTCAACAGTGGAATAATACATTAATACTTTTCACTCATTCCTGCCTGCTGTTTGTCTAATAAAACAAACATATTGTGTCTGCTAATGATGTCCCATTCTCAAAATTCTATTGCCTTACTAAAATCCAACATTCTGGTTGAGGATTATCTTGATTTCTTAAGATTTGTTTGTGAGTATTGTTACGACCTGGTACTCACCGATGTTTCAATAACAAAGAGAGTTGATTACGGCGTAACATTCACTGTCACAAACCCTTCAGAAAGAACCAGTACGCAGCGTTATAAGGAAGTAAGAGAATGTTTAATAATTACAACGCTAAACAGAGTCCTATGCTAATAATATCCTTGTTAATCAAAGGTCCGTGATTCGGAAATCTCACCGTCTAAGTTGTTCTACAACGGGGTGAAACTTCTCCAAAGTTCGGTCTCTTAAAGTCACAGACAACTTGTTGGTAACGGGGTCAAAGCGGCGTAGCTTCCAGCTGCATGTGAATTGATGTAGACGCGCTCTTGACAGCGTGCAGCTCCTATATAGTTGCATTCTTCTTGGCATGTGTTGCTCCGCGACGACCGCCGGCATTCTTAGCAACGGCTGCATCTGGTCCGGTCTCCAACGTGACGAGATGCTGCATCCTCTTCGTCCAAGTGCGTCTCTCAGCAACGGAATGCATGCTCCCCTCCACCTGTATAGGGAAACACAAAAACACAGCAGTACCCAGCCCAAAACAGCCAAAAAGCAACAGCATTATACATCCCAAAACACTGGGACGTAACAGTATGCTATCCAGTGAAAGTGCAGTCAAAGTACAGTTGTGAATCTGCTGGAGATTTTTCTTTGCTGTGATAGACAGGTTTTCAAAGCATCCATGTGTGCATACCTGAATGTGGCCAGACAGAAGACATGCGCCAATGGCAATAGCTTAGCAGAGATTCAAAAATGCAATCTAATATTCAGTATCCGTTTTTTCTTGACCCGCAGATTAGAGTTAAAGTTCATTTAAAAAAAGAGCTGAAAGTCTACTCCCTGCTGTGAAATTCTTTTGGAATTAAGACATTGAAACCAAACACCAGGTCAAACTATGTTCATCAGACAACCTACTCTGCTTAGTTTTCAGAAATGACCGGGCAGTGTGACACCCTTTGCAAGCATGATGCACTGAGGTGCCTTATGGTAGTCAAGCCATGTCGGTGGAGTGGTTGATGTCTTTTTCAGTTAAAATCAACTTATAATATTCGTGTGGGTCCCATGCTCTAGACTATTTTAATTAGAAATGAGAGAAACTGTGTTAAATGAAGCAAAGTTGAGCGTTGGGCTTAAAGCCTAATTTTGGAATGAACGCTTAAATTTGTAAATTCATATCTTTCAGCTTTGTAGAATCCATAAGCCATAGGTTTCTTTCATAGGTTTGTTTTCAGGCCTATCTATTTTCTTGCTAATAAGCAACATACATTTGAGCTGATGGGATTTAAAAATATATTCTATATTCACAGTATATCAGTTACCATTGCAGTAATTATGATAACAGTAATACGGTTGGATTTTAATGTCAGTAGCAAAAATATAATTTTCTTTCTGACAGCTAACTGGCAGCATTATCTGAGGAAGGACTTGACTGAGCTGTGCGTTTCATATTCCAAGTCATATGGGTTTATTCTAAACTTGCTTTTCTCCTGGTTTTCATGGCTTGCAGACATTAAAAAAGCAATACAATGTGTGCAGCGCGCACGAGAGGCTCAGATGATTATCTGCAAGTTTTTGTTTGAATACCCTGGGGATAATTGGAAAAAAATGTTGATGTTAGGCCAACACAGAAATAAAATCTAAAATCTGTGTATGCATATGAATTACATATGGATATCATTGAACTAAAAAAGGATAAGGCTTTACACTCAGTGAGCACATTATTAGGTATTTATTAGACATTTATTAGACTTATTCGTCTTCTGCTGCTGTAGCCTATCCACTTAGAGGTTTGACATGTTCTATGTTCATAGATGCTCTTATGCATACCACTGTTCTATTGCATGGTTATCTGAGTCACTGTCACCTTCCTGTCAGCTTCAACCAGTCTGGTCCTTCTCCTCAGACCTCTCTCATTAACAATTCATTTTTCCTGCTGCTCACTGGATGCTTTTTTGTTATTTGCACCATTCTCTGCACACTCTAGAGACTGTTGTGTGTGAAAATCAAACCATCCTGTCTGGCACCAATAATTATTCCACAGTCACTGAGATAACATTTATTCCCCATTCTGATATTTGGTCTGAACAACAGCTGTACCTCTTGACCCCTTCTAC
The DNA here is from genome assembly GCF_963514075.1 of Conger conger. Taxonomy (NCBI): domain Eukaryota; kingdom Metazoa; phylum Chordata; class Actinopteri; order Anguilliformes; family Congridae; genus Conger; species Conger conger. The sequence continues at coordinate 16,388,998 of NC_083772.1, forward strand.
ATTCTTTTATGCGTTTAGTTGCTGCCACATGATTGGCTTATGGAATAATTAAATTAACAAGCTGGTGTGTACGTCTAACAAATAAATTGCTCACTGAGTGTATATCATAAACCTATACTATACGGACCCCTGAATTTAATACTCAGAATGTATTTATTTATGAATTTATTGTTTGTTTGTTGTGGTGTCTGCCTAACATTAAACACTTAAATGTCCTCTTTCTTGTTGACATTTTACAAAGATACATGTCACTGTGCATATAATTCATGCTGAGATATTACAGCCCTTCATTTGTGGATTATTGCCTAGAGACTCCAGGTTCCCTGAGGCATTCCCTCTGATCAGATCAGGGCCGCAAATCTGTGCGGTCAGCAGCAGCTTTCCCGGTCCTGAGTGTGTGTGTCCAAACACTTCATTACTGAATCGCCAGCACCTCTGCCGCTCAATCCCACACAATTCCAAGGCAGACGGGATATTCTGGGGCCTCCTCCACGTACGCCTCGTCCAGATTCTTCAGCAGGAAGTCAATGAGCCGGGCAGATTACACGAGCCAAAGGCACGTAATTACCCGCGCTTCCCCTGGCCTGGGCTCCTTCAGACGCACCTGGCTGTTCAAACGGAATGGCAGCCGGGCTGCCGCGCGCTCCTGAGACCCAGAGCGCGTCCCTGGCGGTCGGAAACCCTCCCGCCCCGCTGTGACAAGCGGCTCCAGGAGTCTGACGAATGCCCCGCTCTCCCTCAGCAGCGAGAGGACACGCTCTACCTCCTCGCCTTCCACTTGATCCTGCCATTAAAGCGAACGCCGCTCCGGGCTGCATCCCAAGGTGACACGTCCGCTGACTGGAAGGAATCGCTGATTGCAGTGGCTCTCGCTAAGGAGGGGTCGCCTCTGACAGGCGTGACATATCTTGTTCTACCGGTGTCAGGTAATGGTACCTTTCGTTCCGATGCCAACCGCCGGTTTGACATCCGAAAGCAAATCAATGCCGCAGAGATTCAGTTGTCCTGGATTTGACACAGAGAAGGGATTAGACATAGTAGTAAATTACATATCTAGCAGAAGCAAGTCTGGAGAAAGAGAAACTCCAGCTGTACCGCTGTTTCGGTTGAAAGGAACGCCTGTTATTGGTGTAGACATAGAAACAGTCATAAGCCATGACCCTGTCTTTCATGGTGGTTTTGGTGGAAGGTTTTACATTTCCCCAACCTAAAATCATAGAAAAGCTTCACTACAGTACACCACCTGTGGAAGTGTTGCTCCTGTTGCTTTCTGTCTCCTGCATGGGAGCTGAAGCAGTGCAGACTGCACAGGGAAAAAGCACACTGTCACTCTGTAGTCTATCTGTTAGGACTGAAATGGAAAACAAACGCTGTAATTCTGTAGTCTTTCTGTTAGGACTGAAATGAAAAATGAACGCTGTCACTCTGTAGTCTTTCTGTTAGGACTGAAATGGAAAAAAAGCACACAGTCATTCTGTAGTCTTTCTGTTAGGACTGAAATGGAAATCTAACGCTGTCATTCTGTAGTCTTTCTGTTAGCACTGAAATGGAAATCAAATGCTGTCATTCTGTAGTCTTTCTGTTCGGACTGAAACGGAAAATGAACGCTGTCATTCTGTAGCCTTTCTGTTCGGACTGAAATGGAAAAAGCCTGCTGTCATTCTGTAGTCTTTCTGTTAGCATTGACAGGGGAAAAACACACTGTCTCTTTGCTGGGATCCAAATGGAAAAATCACGATATTGCGCTGTGTTCTTCTTTGGATTGGAATGGAAAAAAGCTTGATGTCACTCTGTACTCTTCCTGTTGGGATAGGAAGGGAAAAGGAGCTTATTTAATAACACAGTCCGATTATCCATAACAGGAACATCTTGGCTAATAGGATCAGTGTGCTGAACACAATCCTATCCTCTTTGTGTTTTGAGGTTTCGTTTTTTTCCAAAACGCACAGGCAAGGCTTCAGTGCCTAATTCCCATACAAACCCACCATATGAAAGTCTCATTCAAAGGCGCTCATTCCTGCAGGGAGAATAAGCACAATCTTCCCATATTAATTCCTGCCATGTCCTATATGCAAGTCATCTCTACAGATACATATTGACTATTTACTTTCAATTAGAGCAGATTCTGATATTGCTGACGATGATCAAAGTGGGGTCATCGCCGAGATGGCCATCTATGGTTGCTGCCTTTTACGGCGTGATATCAGATTGTGTAATCATGGATTTTAAAGAACAGAGCAGATGAATAATTAGAGAATGAAGGGCAGGGGGGATGGAAATCAGATTACTAATTGTATAAAACATGAAGCCCTCTTTCCGTAAACCCTAAGGCCCGCTGTAATGAGCTGTTATCCAAGGCTCACTCCTGAATCCTCCACTGTAAGTGAAGCCCTACGGGTCTTGGGGGAACAGTAACACGCAGTATATTGTTAGTATAATGGGGACATTTAAATAACATAAAATTGACCTGATTTGGAAGGAACGGAATAAAGATGTATGAAAAAAGATATCAGTGACACTTCTGCTGTTGGACAAGTTTCTGCAGTCAACTGGAGAGAGAAAGAGGGAGAGAGAGTGAGAGAGAGCGAGACTGAGAGACAGACAGGGAGAAATGTCCTACTCCTTCACGACACTCCGTCAAGATTAACAGCCTGCGACTTCCATTCCGTTTCTTGTCTAACCCAGCCCAGCACACATGCACCTGGTTTGGTGCTCATCTTTACAGGATGTGTTCAGTGAAGGTTGTCTGTTGTCTGGCACTGCTTATTTTGGTTGTCTCATAGGATGAGACAGCGGGCTACACAGATTTGCAGACGTTCTAGATGGATCGAAGTCGGTGGTGCCAGATTGAGCTAAGAACTATCAGCTGTCCACTAGTCCTGGTGGAAAAATAAAAGCAGACCCTTTTTTTATATATATTCTTGGCTGGAGATTTACCTGCTTACCTGGGAACGTACCTGCTCACCTGGAAAGTTACCAGCTTACATATGTAGAATATTACCTGCGTAACCAGAAGCTTTCATGCAAACTTCCCAGCTCAAATGGGAACCTACTTGCACGTACTTAACAGCTTATAGAGTATTTTGTAATGTTAAACTATCTATTTGAACCATATTGGACTCGTACATTCTGTTTAAGTAATTTGGAGGATTTTACTGTGTATTAACTAAAGAATGCAGCAGACAGAGGTGGCTGTTAGGACATGCCCAACAGTAAGAGTATGCAGTGTGGAACTGTCGATGAAACCACTGCTATGTCCTTCACAAGGGATCAGTGCTAGCTAGTGTGACTATAACTAGGCAAAGCCAGAATTGTAATGATAGCTAGCTGGGTACCTAGCTCCTGCAGATACCCACCATTTACCATTTACCATTGTGTAAGCAAAGTACTATTTTGCACACACTACAATGGAGCGGGACTTGATTTGAGCAGACAGCCGTGGGCCTTTCCCCTTCTGAGCAGATGGTATATATTACACGCGGTTGTGAAGATTGCTGAAGCCGCAGAATCGGCGGATAAATATTCATAGAGCAAACGCGTGAGTGAAGAGGGGCGAGCTGAGCCTGTGGCTGACCAGTTAGCCTCCCGCCGTGCCTGGAGCTTTCAGCCAGGGGTGGAGACTGAGCCCCGCTGTGCTCCAGGGTAGGAGAGGGACCCAGGACAGGGGCTGCCAACAGAGGGCCACAGCGCCTGACCCCACCCTCATCCCAACACACAGGACGGGCCCAGCCCAGGGAGGAGGGGAGCCAGTGCTCGACCTCCTCCGCTCTAAAGCAAGCACACAAATCCTGTGGGGTGAGGGATGAGGCACCTCGCCCTGTGAAACATCCCTCCTGCTGCAGCACACTTTGAGCCAAAATGGCACTTAGCAAAAACCCTCACATGAAAATGAGTCCGTTAAACAGTTCTGTGCATTGGGTTGACCGATGCAACTGAAGACACGGCTTTCTGCTCTGTTGCACAAAACCTGCCTTTTATCTTTAGCAGAATGTCTGCTCAAGATATCTGTTGGTGTTTATAAACTAGCTTGTTGCTACTGCTTCATGTACGCTGGGAACAGGAAGAAGTGATAGAATCATTATTGTTTCACTGACGCCAGTCGGCCGTTTCCCCTGCGGATAAAATATGCTTGTTCAGGTTTGGTGGTCTTTGCATTTTATCCTCATCTATCCAAGTGTTAGGCGATAGTGCGAGTAAAGGGCAGTCTGTTTTAAACTGTGTGCAGGTGAGGCCGCCGTCTCTTTCCTTCATTTTCAGAAATCAATTCTACGGTTTGTCACTCTGGATAAAAGTGTCTGCCAAAAGCTTGTAATGTAATGTGATATACTGAACTGAGAGAGTGTGATGTGGCTAGCAGCCGCTTGGGTAAGACCATGTGATGTTTGTAAAAGGATAGTGTGTGTAGAGGACAGTGTGTTTTAAACAGTGTGTAGGTAAGACCGTGGAGCACTACGTGGCTAACAGGTGCCTGGGTAACACCAGGTGATGGAGTGTGTGAGTAAAAGAATACTGTGTGTAGAGGACAGTGTGTTTTGAACAATGCACAGATAAAGCTCTGTTGACCGGGGAGTGGGTAACAGCCATTAAGACGGAGAGGGTAGTTTATCAGTGAGACTAGAGCTATGCCGAGGAGACCGATGCCCTGAAGACAACCCCAGGTGTTGCGCAGGGAGAAACCATTCGTCTCCCGAGCCAGCAGAATGGAAGGAACAGCTGTCAGGGATGTGGATTGCCAAGCTCTATGAGGGAGGTGTATGCTATGTTCATATAGGCTGTCTCTCACCAGCTGTTGCACCACTAAGTCCCTACCACTTCAACCTTCTCCTTGGTTTGTTCCACGCTGATGAAGCCATACGACCTACGCCTTTGCAGTAATTGCACTTAATTTAAGACACTGAGCAAATAAGTGGAATTGGGAACATCTCCATTTAGAATATTAAAATGTAATAAACATTTTTATGGGGATTTTTTTCTTCTTCGATACAGTATGTTTGGTTTATGCTGGCTGGGGGTGTCGGCCAAGCAGCATAGCATGAGCCATCAGCTCCAATGTCCATTGCCACTTTTCCGGCAACTTCTCGGTCCGACACGGCTGTAGTGTAGCACATCATTCGCACTGCAGCTGCTGGTGGTGTGCTTGCATGCTAGCACGGCTGATGCTGAAATGAAATGAAATGGATGAATAAAGTGAGTGCCCCTTTTGTGAAGGAACTGGCTGTTACTTTGTACAACAAAGAAATGGAAATCGAGCTGTGGCATATGCAGTTTCACACTAAAGGCTTTTATGAAATCAAAGAGGCTTCCAGCAAATAAAGCATCAGCCTTCAATATGGTCACCCATCTCCACGTGGACTGAATTTCAATTTAAAGACAAGTTAAAACAAATATATACATAATAATTTTTAAAAGCTGACCGTGAAGGTGAGGCCTACGTGCAGTCTCGGTTGCAGTAGTTAGCCACTCTAATGCTATCTGTTTGTAAGTTGTTGATTAAGTGGCTAGTTGTATGGCTTGACAATGCTTTCTAATTGGCTAGCTAATTAAATGTCAAGTATGCATTTGCCTTACAACACAAACATGGAGTGATTTATGTTATGTATCCAATCAGAAGGGACACTATAACATTATCTGGTGTACCGCAGAACTCTATTACCGGGGTAATGGGCATATGCAGGTATCTTGGGTTGTGCCCTAGTTACATAGCAGCAGGGGCAGGAAGAAGATGATGGCAATGAACAATAGCATCCAATGCTAATGGTGGTGAGTTACACATATTTCATTTCATGGGAGACTAATTTAAATTCTAGAACACAACTAAAATAGCACAATTAAGAAAAAAAAAAAAAATTTAAATTAAAAATGAATCCTATGTTCACTATCGATTCATGAATGTGTTCATCTTTAAATAAATATTTGGATTCAGCAGTCCATCTCCAAGTTTAATATCATAAGGCTATCTTGGCCTTTCAGAGGAAGGAGACTTAATCACTACCTTGAAAACCAAGTTATTGGTTATTGAATTAATTAGCAACCATCCTCGGTATAAAATAAAGCATATGCACATTTTCAGATGCATACAGTGATGGGAATATATATTTGTGTGTGTGTGGAAATCCCAGGAAATCAGCAGTTTCTGAGATACTCAAACCACCATTTTTATTTGGACATGGGTTTGACATGGTTTTTGGTTTGATTTTGAGAGATAGAGACTAGCATTATGTGGATTCTTATTGTTTAGTACATTTAGAAAAACATGTTTGTTTTTTTTTCTTCTTTTTTTTTGCCCAACATTTTGATTTGTTGCCACCGCTGAACCCAAAGGTTGCATAAAAGTGCTGAAATGCATGACTCGGATTGCAAATAAAATGCATAGGTCACTTAATACATCTCTGTACAACCTAAATTTTGCATGTGTACTCACAAACACACGCGCCACACAGCACTGTGCAAGAGTATCAGGAACCCAAGATTTTTTTCCATAAAAATGTGGTATTTTTAGATTATCTCTATATTAGCGTGTAAGTGCAAAAGAGTACATTTGAGATTTTAAAATATACATTTTCCTAAAAAATTCAATGTGAGATTGAACTGTTGGCATTCTGTTAAAGTAATGTGTATATATTTTTTTTTAAACATGTCCACTATGTTTGACAAAGCCGACCAGCTGATTTTCTTATGACACTACAGGACAGTTTACCAAAATAACTGATGCCGTTTTTAAGGTGAAGGGGGTGGTCACAACAAATTGATTTAATCTAGAAATATTGAACTGGTTTAGTTTTCAACTGTTCACTGCTCCTCATAGTATTTCATTAAATATTTGCATATTGCTTTATGAATGTGCTTAAGACATGCCTACATACATACATGTGCACAAACACACCTACGGTATATACATGCTGTATACACACACACACACACACACACACACACACACACACATGTTAAAGAATGTAAAATGTGGTCAGGGCGCCCCTTGGGGTGCACTTGACCTCCGGACTCCTCGCTAATGGAACACCGGCTCCTGCTCTGCTCCCCCTTTCCTCCCTCACTCCTCTTTGTAAAGTCTCCTCATGTTTGCCTCCAACATCCCCGCCGTCACATTTCAGGAGTCTCGCTCTCGAATGACATCTGTCTTTTATAAGTGTGTGTTCCACACAAGTAGATTTAAATCAAATTGTGCCAGAGTGAATCCCAGTCCAATTTGTGTGGGTAAAGGAAGCGTCGCTGGGACTCCAGCACTGTAAATGTATGTTTAAAAAAAGCAGTGTAGAAACTGAAAAGAAAGCTCGAGCTTATTGTCTTTCACAACCCGAGCAGTGACTCTCAGTAGTCAGAACACATAAAAGACTTATTAGTCATTCTGCTTCTGCATTAGTTGTCATTTTCCATTTGCCTTTCACCTTGTCAGTTTGACGTCTTTCTTCAGTCCAATGAGAGCTTTTCTAAACTGTTCTGAGAGACTTTGCTTGAATATAAACTCTGGCACTCCTGACTCCTCAATCTGTAATCTTCCTGACAGAGACAGCTTCAGTGCATTCGATACATTCACTAAATTCCCCCCAGAGTCAGCTGATCAATTCAGGATGGCGTGAACGCTGTTTAAGGAAATGCAGGTAAAATGGAGTCGCTTTTCATCATTGTATTGATCTCCATTGCACACTCGGGTATCTGTGCGTGCGTGCGTGCGTGCGTGCGTGTGTGTGTGTGTGTGTGTGTTTGTTAGACTTCATCCTGTGATTGACCTCGCTTACATTCTGAAATGTGTTTGTGTGAGGCAAGTTTAATTGCCTTTCTGGAACATTGTAGCCACCTCAAAGATAGCCATTTTAATTTACTTAAAATGAATAATACATAGACCTGGGTTTATGGGTTTGGGAGAGCTTAGCTTTGCCGTGCAAGATGTCAAAATTATCTTGCTGTTATTTATGAAAGTTATCTAATGAATAATAAGAAATTAATGCAAAGCATTGTTCTAGTGAAATATGCTCATCTCAAAGCATCCCAGCATCAATCATATATCTATTGTGTCTGTGCAGTTGCACCAACATCGCAGATCGTTTTAAAATCTCCAACGCTTGATTTGGTCGGCTGAGATTTGTCTGCAACATACTTGGCTGTCTCTTTGAAATATACATTTGACATCAGCCCCTCCCAAACCTCCAGTTTGAGTCACATGGTCTGAGAGTCTAGAAGCAGACATCATTACAAATGAACCCTGTCTACCTGTGATGCAATGTGTCACTAAACACTGAACTCAATGGTCAGGCTTTTCACACTCATTCTGATGGCAGTTTGTCGTGTGTCACTAAACACAGGGCTCTGGTCAGGCTTTTCACACTCATTCTAATGGCAGTTTGTCGTGTGTCACTAAACAGGGCTCTATGGTCAGGCTTTTCACACTCATTCTAATGGCAGTTTGTCGTGTGTCACTAAACACAGGGCTCTCTGGTCAGGCTTTTCACACTCATTCTAATGGCAGTTTGTTGTGTGTCACTAAACACAGGGCTCTCTGGTCAGGCCTTTCACACTCATTCTAATGGCAGTTTGTTGTGTGTCACTAAACACAGGGCTCTATGGTCAGGCTTTTCACACTCATTTTGCAGTTTGTCGTGATGGTTGCTGTTCTCGCCAGTCAAGTTGTTGATTAAAGTTGTGGAAAACAGGTGTTTAACAGGTGCTTTGTATGTTTTTTTTAAATTAATTATTTATTAAAAATAAATGTAATTTCAAATATCTTAACATAATGTCTCCCTGATTTTGTTTCAGTGACCAGGTGTCCACACTTTCAACAATTAGGACCACACCTGCTTATCTGTGATCTGTTTAGAAAAGATGGAGCCCATTTTTAATGGAATCATTTGCTATATACGTTCAAGAAAATGAAAGCATTGGTTGGAAGCATCTGGACTGACTCAAAGTCCTTGGATGGGAATGTTTGACTTATTCATTGCATATACAGCTGTATCTGACATCATGTGGCATTAGTGTAGATGATCCCTCAATAGACAATTAAATTGAGTAGTTGACTAATTAACATGTTATCGCAATATGTGTTGCGATTCGGGGTGTGGGGGCATAGGCGTATGTCAGGGGGTCCCACAGGACTGCGGCTGAGGTACATCTGAGATTTGGGGCGAAATTGGCTCAGGCGGTAAGAGCAGCCATCTGGCAGTGGAAGGGTTGCCGGTTCATTTCCACACTGGGTATGTTGAAGTGTCCCTGAGCAAGACACCTAGCCCCTAAATGCTCCTGACAAGCTGGTTGGTACCTTGCATGGCAGCCAATCAGCGTTGGTGTGTGAGTGTGTGAATGGGTGAATGAGAAGCATCAATTGTGCCGCGCTTTGGATAAAGGCGCTATAAAAATGCCAACCATTTACCATTTGGGCTGCTGTTTTAATACCCTGTTATGATTGTGATTCAGAGGCATAAACACAATGATCCAGAATGGGAGCGGTGGAAACATGGGGTTAAGTAAGTGTTCTGGTGAAGTGCTCACACCTCTCCTCCACCTGTAAAAAAGCGGTCTGGAATGGGTTTTAAATTAGCCGCATACACGTGAGGTTGCTGCGGGATGCGTGCGTCCCCAGCAGAGGAGCAGGTCTGCTGTTACAGATGCGGTGCGATGTACTTAGCCGTCGCCCGAGGGGTGTCGGACAGGCTGACACCACGTGCACTCCGAGTCTCTGTGCAGGTGCACACTCCTTCAGAATAGAGCTGCGAAGATCCCTGCGCTAAATTTACTGTTGTCTGAATCCATGGGAGGTCTAGCACCTAAGTACTTGTCTGAACTCCTCAATATGTATACCCCAGCTCGATCACTTAGATCATGCAATCAGCAACTTTTGGATGTCCCTATGTCGAGGAGAGCTAGGAGGGGTGACCGGGCCTTTGAGATAGCTGGCCCCAAGTTGTGGAACAGCCTACCGCCACATATTAAATCTGCCCAAAACATCGATGTTTTTAAATCCTTGTTAAAAACCCACCTTTTTAGTGAGGCCTCTATGTCTGACATAAATGGGAAATCAAGATAATGTACATGTATTTTATTTTATTTCATTTTATTTCTTTTTATCTCATTTTATCTTTAATTTTATTGCCTGGTTTTGTACAGCACTTTGGTCAACCATGGTTGTTTTAAATGTGCTTTATAAATAAAGTTTATTATTATATTATTATTATTATTATTATTATTATTATTATTATTATATTATTATGGGAGAGAGGGGTGAGGTGAGAGGGAGGAATAAGAGGGCGTCTCTGCCTGGATCTTATGGGCTGGAGAGAGGGTCAGACTGCAAGATTATTTTACTTTCAGACAGCACTCCTTGTGTGGATCTAGGCACAGAGGACTTTCTGCCAGTTCATTTTCAAAAAAAAGAAGACGATCCCTTAGCCTCCAATTACACACATATCTATCACAGCTTGGGTGAAACCTCGACTGATTCTACAGCCAGTGTGTGCAAATCCTTCTCACTTTGAAAACGAGTGCCCTATTAACACGGCGAAACGTGCAGTCTGAACGAGCACGGATCAAGGTTACTTTGCGAGAGCTGCTTCTGCCTCTGGTTGAATACACCATTCCAAATTCAACCGAAGTCTTCCCAGGCAGCTCACCTGTACATCTGCTATGCTACGGTAATTAGCCTCCGTTTCAGCGTCACTGTGTCTGTGCAGAAGTTTGCTGAAGCAGTGAGTAAAAAAAGTGAGTTAAAACTGAATGAAACTGGTTTCTAGTTCTGTTCAGCTACACTCAATCATTTGATTGCATTTATTCACAATTACAAGCATAAATGTTATATTGTTCAGGTATTATTTTCCTTGAGCAAAGCAGTCTCAGGTTGTATGGAGCAGAAATAGAAATGCTGTGAAGAATAATCCGGTAGTAAACACACATACGACCTCTGGAGGTATAACGTCTGTGTACAAGCTGCGTTAGAGTTGCATGGATATAGAGAGCAGGAAAATGACATTTATCATTGTCTTACAACAACATATCTGGGTGTTTTGTGGCATTAAATATTGAATAAGTTGTCAGTGAAACTGTGCCTTCCCCCATTCATGACTTTTACTAAATATATGACTTGAGAAAATACCTTAGTTAAAAATAATGTTTTTGAATAAACAGAGCTTGTGTCTCGGAGTGTATCAAAATAGGTATCTATCTATTTGGAATCATATTTGTGATTTATACTGGTGTGTACGGGTGATTGCACGCAAGTAAAGTAATGTGATAATCAATAAACTTGAATTAGGGAATCATATGCTTGCACTTACTATTAATTCCTTGCCATTTCTTCAGTCAGCTGAATCATTTTCCAGGCTTTGGTTATGTGTGTGCCTTTGTGCACCATTTATTTATTTATTTATTTTGTTTTGATTGAAATGCGACGAGGACTAGAATGTCCCTGTAACAAAAACATTCATTCCGAAGCTGTAAAATTTCTTTTGAAATGGCGCAAAGTAATTCTGTTTTCATCTTGTTGCATAAAGCGGAAGGTTATGAAAAATTGCCCAGTTCATAGCTCAGAAAAAGTCATTACCAGAGAAAGTTGGATTGTACTCCAAAGGGCTGTTTGCACTTCATACTGAACTAATGCAGTAACGGTTAAAGACAAGGTGAAGTGGCAGGGTATTTTGTGCGTTTGCATACATTTCAATCATAACTTGGAGTTATGTGTGCTGATGTGTTTTCAGTCTGTACGTGGCTAACGTGGGTGTTTTTACTGGAATTTTATCTGCTGATGGCCAAACCACAACAAGAGACTATATCATTTGAACATGGTTAGGTGTTTTTACTGGAATTATATGTGTTTTACCTGCTGATGGCCAAACCTTCCTTCTCCGCCCTTTATTAGCTACTTTGCTTTCAAAGGCTACGCATTCTCTTCTCTGGAGCGCCAGGTGTTAAAAGCAGTGTCCTGACTCTGCTGGATGTTGAAATGATGTGCATGGGCTGTCAGATCACTTAAATCATCCCTCTCGCAACATGAAGCTTGGCCGCTATGGCACGGAACAGCATGAAAATATTAACAAAACAGTGTCTGTGTCATTTCAACTGCCGTGAACATTCAATAGTGCAACCATGTCAGATCTGCTGGCCTAGTTATACACCCTGAAAGGGAGAAACTGAAAAAATTGTTTACTGGCCTGATCAAGGAGGTATATCAGCTGTACTTTCTCTATGCGCCAAGCATTTTTTCTAAACACCTTTAACTAAACATGATAATCATGTATACTCGTAGTTTTAATGTACACTTAGTCGGTATTTATTTGACCAATTTTTTAGACTTATTTGTTTTCTGCTGCTCTAGCCTGTTCACTTAGGAGGTTTGACGCATTGTGTGTTCAGAAATGCTCTTCTGCGTAACACCGTTGTAATATGGGGTTATTTTCATGTTACTGTCACCTTCCTGTCAGCTTTGACCAGTCTGGCCCTTCTCCTCTGACGTCTCTCATTAACAAGCCTTTTTTGCCCGCAGAACTGCTGCTCACTAGATGTTTTTGTTTTTTTTATCACATTTTTCTCAAATTCTAGAGACTGTTGTGTGTAAAAATCAGTGGAGATCGGCAGAACAAACCTGTCTGGCATCAACAATCATTCCAGTCACATTTCTTCAACATTTGGTCTGAAAAACAGCTGAACCTCTTAACCATGTCTGCATGCTTTTATTTCTTTAGTCACTGCCGCGTGATTGGCTGATTAAATATTTGCATTAACAAACTGGTGTACTAGGTCTACCTAATAAAGTGCTCAGTGAGTATATGTTCATTAAACCATGTACATATACTGTAGGTGGCCTGCGTTTTTAAATTCTGTCTGAGCTACTATCTGCACCTGTTACAACTTAGCGTATTGGAAGAGATGCTAAAATAGGTAACGTATTGGAAGAGACTTGGAAGAGAAAATTGAAACAAGGTAAATAACTCACTCGCAAACACACACGCACACACTAATGTGTGCAAACAATTCTAATGGCCATCTGAAATACAGTAATATGTTTAAGACTCCCCCAGAGCAGCAGTACGGAAGCAGAACTGTGATCGCAGCTCTGGCCATCGCAGCTGACAGCTTGGCGTAATTATAACCATTTCCTCACTGCGGGATATTTATATCTGTTTAATTCCTCGTTTAACGCCAAACATTCCCTCTGTCTCCCTACGCTGGTGTTTCCAGACTTTTTTTTTCTGGTTAACATGTGGGTGTGTGTTTTCACTTCTAAACATTTGAGTCATTTTAAAAGCTCAAGTCTCTGAAGGTAACGAGACAGAGCCATTTGCTGTGCTGAACTGTTAACGTTGTAATTAAACTGGCAATGCCAGTGTCTCCGCTCCCCTGTTTTCCACTCTTATCAGTGGCTCTTCTAATTATCCATTTTTATTGTACTGCCTTCCGTTTTTAACTTTATTCAACAGCTGCTGCAATATAAGCACGTTCTTGCCCCTGCGGCTAATTTTCTCAGAAAGAAAAGACAGAAAGGAAATATTGTCCTTTCTCATTTCAACATGTTTTCCCGAAAGTATGTGGTATGCTATGTGGTAAGTCCCTGGCGCCCCATACCAGTGTATCATGAGCGCCTATGTTGCAGTCTACTCTTCATCCAAAGAACTATTTTGTAAATCTCTACCTACCGTTAAAAGTGTTTGGACAGTGAGACAATTTTTGTTGTGTTGCCTCTGTACTCCAGCACATTGGATTTGTGTGAAACAGCAGTAAAACAGCCAATATGAGCTTAAAGTGCAGTCTGTCAGCTTTAATTTGAGGGTTTTCCCATCCATATTGAGTGATCCATGTAGGCAGCTACAAGCCTTCAGGTTGTGCTTTAGTTTGTGTTGGAAAAGGGAAGTTGTGAATATAAATGGCATTCCTCTCCTTGTGTTTGGAGAGAATGCCACAGGAGAAGAATTAGGCTCATTAGTGATCTATCATGGATCGTCTTCGCTCCTGATGAGGAGAGCAGAGCAAGTCTCTGCTCTGACACACATCAGTGGCTGCAGTGCGCAGTGATGCAAGATGTAAGCGAGGGGGATGAAGCCTCAATTACGAAGAAACAAACTGAACTTGGCAATTATGAAATTACAGCGTGATCATCTGCAGATGTCTGCTTATAATTTGACATTTGTGTTGCATCTTCTCTCATGATGTGCAGATTTTAATTTTGAAAATGATTGTATTTATGTAAATAAACCATGCTAGCCCATTAGTAGAATGTTGTTTCATTAGCCTATTTTCTCCTCTTGAAATCCCCAAAGGCTGAGTTTAAACAGCAAAAACAGAATTAACATCTACATTAAATTGCATTCACCCAAAGCAGCTGGGTGGCTCATCCTGTTAAGGCACTGTTTCAGTGTGTGGATGGGCCCCATGGTCTGGTCTCTGTTAAGGCTCTGTTCCAGTGTGTGGATGGGCCCCATGGTCTGATCTCTGTTAAGGCTCTGTTTCAGTGTGTGGATGGGCCCCATGGTCTGGTATCTGTCATGGCTCTGTTCCAGTGTGTGGATGGGCCCCATGGTCTGGTATCTGTCATGGCTCTGTTCCAGTGTGTGGATGGGCCCCATGGTCTGGTATCTGTCATGGCTCTGTTCCGGTGTGTGAATGGACCTATGGTCTGGTATCTGAAAAAGCATTGTTCCAGTATGTGGCTGGGCCCGTGTTGTGGTATCTGTTAAGGCTCTGTTCTAGTGTGTGGATGTGCCATATGGTTTTGTATCTGTTAAGGCACTGATCAAGTGTGTGGATGAACCCCATAGTCTTGAATCAGTTTAGGCACTGTTCCAGTGCATGGATGGGCCCTATAGTCTGGTATTTGTAAAGGTACTGTTCTATGCATGTGTTTATGCGTGTGTGTCTGTGTGTGTGTCTGCTTGCACGTGTGCATGCGTGTGTGTGCCTGTGTCTATGCATTCGTGTGTGTGGGTTTGTACCTATCCGTGTGTGCATGTATGTGTGTGTTTGTGTCTGCTTGCTTGTGTGTACAGGCTCTTGTTTGGGTCTGGTTCACCTTGGACACCATTTAGCATGGATTTCTCCACTAAAATTGTTAGCTTAACTCATGTGTGATATAGGCTGGGATGAAACTGCCAGCTCCACAGACTGTAATTAAAAGCATGATGAGCTGATATATCCCACTAAAGACCACCACCCAAACTGTGCATTTTCCAGATGGTAGCCTAAAAGCTCCTCTACGACTTCTGAATGAGAGATTAAGATCCTCCAGAGAAGCACCAGGGATCTGTTCACTCGGGCTAATTAATTAACCTGCTTTGTTTGTTTATTTCCTTATTTTCCTTCGGAAGAACACTAGACCCCATACAAATTTTCATTTGCACTTTCACACAAGCCCTGAGACTCAACAAACTCCTGGATTTGCCATCAAGTATACCTACTTCAACAATGAGAGATTTGCCCCATTGATATTCTTATCATGGGAAAAGCTCATAGAATAATTTGAATAATTTTAATTAAAAATCACCCTGTCAGACGTGTGCATTCATGCGTTGTGTGCACGCTCCCCAAACAGTCTTTAGAGAGAATGTACAATTGCACTAACTGTGTGCTGTCTATATTACCAAGAATAACCACCCTACCTCCATCCTGGACAGATAGGGGTAAGCAAGTTGATTGTTGACAGCATTGGAAAAAGACACTGTGTGCACTGTATATATTCAGCTCAGTGAAGATCACAGGAAGGTTGGCATAACTCTAGGTGCTGTTTATTCAGCTCAGTGACGATCACAGGAAGGTTGGTGTAACACTAGGTGCTGTATATTCAACTCAGTAAAGATGATAGGAAGGTTGGTGTATCACAAGGTGTTGTATATTCAGCTCAGTGAAGATCACAGATAGGTTGGTGTAACTCTAGGTGCTGTTTATTCAGCTCAGTGAAGATCACAGGAAGGTTGGTGTAGCTCTAGGTGCTGTATATTCAACTCAGTGAAGATCACAGGGAGGTTGGTGTAGCTCTAGGTACTGTATATTCAGCTCAGTGAAGATCACAGGGAGGTTGGTGTAGCTCTAGGTACTGTATATTCAGCTCAGTGAAGATCACAGGCAGGTTGGTATTGCTCTAGTTGCGATGAAAATCTGAGGGAGGGAGGGCTCTGTCTCTTTTCCTGAACAAGCCGCCGCCATATTCAGAATCCAGTTTTTCTGACTGCCACTGAAAGATCAAACCTTGCCTGGGATGTGCCTTTAGACAGTTTATAGCTCTGTTAAGTGTGAGAATCGAAACTGGAGAATTGAAAGGTCTGAAACATTTTTAAAAAAAGCAAAAATACATTTCTGTCCATTTTTTTATTTATTTGGATTTTCACAAATAAGCAGTGGTATGGTTTGTTTTTGCATTTTAGAGTTGACCAACTGCGCACGCACACATGCATACAAACACTGTGCGGATCTTATTGCGGCTACACCGGGATTCGACCTCGCGGGTCCCAGTCATTTACCTTGACCACTACGCTACAGGCCCCCCTTATGTTTCGTATTAACTGCCATGATTAAACTGGTAAACTTTTTTGAAATGTCAAATGCATTTCAATGCATGAATGATCATCATGAAGTTGGCAGTGCCCAAAATCAGTCACACAACGCGACAAACATGCCAAGTGCTTTTAATATCACAGCTTCTCAGAGAGAGGTGAAAACGGTAACCTTGTTTCACTGGTCTCAAATGTGTGAAGGGGACAAGTGCCAAGCAATGCTCATACCCATTTCACTTTTACAGCATATTAACTTTTCTATTTAAAACACAAATGAGCACATTTTTCTTTGTGTACTCAGCTGCACTTGAGCTGATCTTTCCGCTATCCAGTGTGAATTCACTGTTTTAAAGATCGATGCGAATGGCTTGTGATTGCATCATTGCGGTGAGCTGCTGCTATTGGAAGCATCCAGCGCTGGGTTAATTAATTAAATCCGAGCGGTACTTTGCTAAAGACACTCTGAAATAGCTTCTCTCCAAGGACTCTGCTTTTCTCCAGCACTAAAATAATCTCTCACAAACAGCTTCCGGATGTTTCTCTTTCCACAAGAATGCTTTTAGATATTCCTGTCTGATTAAAGAAATTTGCAAATCAACCTCTTCCAGGAATACCTAGTGATGATTAAAGTCATCTTGTATGATATTCTCTCATCTGCATGTTTTCCCAAGCACTTTTGTTGTTAATGACGTGCAATTAACTTTTAACCCTTTAAAAAAAAGAAAAAGGGGGGGGGGGGGTGCAGAAGTGATTCTGGAGCAATTTGGTTGTCGTGCTTGAAGGCCATTAAGTTCTACAATTTTATTTCAACATCCATCTGACAAACCTCTACCCCCCCCTCCCACCCTCTCTACGGAGAACAATTACAGGTGCAAATGAGCTACCTCCTTTAAACCTTTCAAACCCACCAAAATGGTGACACTGCATTCTAAATGCAAATTGGTTGAACTTTGGAAAGGAAGGGGCAGAACTGTCAAGGAGACCTTTTGTGCCGTTTCACTGACCACTCAGTTTGAAGAAAAGAGCTTTTTCTTTTCTTTTTTTTTTTTACCTTTGCTGAAACAGGCTTCTCTGATGAGTGGCTTTGTGCACATATGCAATCAAACCCCACTTCTCTTTGGATGTAATTTGGTGCAGACTGGATCATGGACAATATTATAAAAAGCACTTGCCAGAAGATTAATATGTGTTCACAGTTCTGTAACACATTAATGGATTAACTGAATGGAATAGAAAAACTTGAGCATACTGCTGCCTTTGGCTTACATGATTAACCATGGACATGGACGTGTGTGTGTGCATGTGTGCATGTGTGTGTGCATGTGTGTGAGTGTGAGTGTGAGTGTGAGTGTGTGTGCGTTTTTGTATGTATGTGTGTGTGTGTGTGTGTGCGTGCCTGTGCGTGCGCACCTGTGTGTTTGTGTGTGTGTGTGTGTGTGTGTGTGTGTGTGTGTGTGTGCATGAGATGCACGTTTCAGTCCCAGAGATATCAGTTCTGTCTAATCTTACTACTGTAAAAGTTATAAATGTATGTGTTTTCATTTCATGGAAATGTATTACAGTGGAGAGTGGACACATTTCTTAGGTGTACTGAAATGTAACTTGGGGAGAAAACAATGATGCTGAGAGATTCTGAGCAGTTTTGATTAATATTGATAGTGCTCTTTCTGAGACATTATGATTCAGATTCCTTTTTAAATGTCAAGTCTTGTAAAATGCAGGGCCAGCTTTAAGCTGACATTACACTTTCCCAGACCCTGGTGCTATGTGCGTCACCAGCTTTTCTGCTTACAAAGAAAAGAGCCGCAGGAGGCTGTCTATCTGTCTGTCTGTCTATCTGTCTGTCTGTCTGTCTGTCTGTCTGTCTGTCTGTCTGTCTGTCTGTGTGTGTCTGTCGGTCTGTCTGTGTGTGTGTGTGTCTGTCGGTCGGTCTGTCTGTCTGTCTGTCTGTCTGTGTGTCTGTCTGTCTGTGTCTGTCGGCCTGTCTGTCTGTCTGTCTGTCTGCCTGTGTGTGTGTGTGTGTGTGTCTGCCGGTCTGTCAGCCTGTTCGTCCGTCCGTCTGTCAATCTGTGTGTCTTTCTATTCATAAGGCAACATGTTATTCCTTGTTAGGCTTTTCATAGTTATGTAATCTATAGTTGTTTTCACAAAGGCATGCCTCGGATGCATTTTATACCACTTTTCAGTTTCATTTCAGTTGCCAACAAATAATTAGGGTGCTTGATTACTTCCTCCTCCTATTCAGAGAGATGTCACTTTGTGGGTTTGAAGGCTGCCCTGGTCTGCAGTCTGTGGCTAATTGTGCTCAGAATCCTAATGTGATCTGACTGAGCACTGATGTTCCTGGAGAGCATCCTTCCCACCAGTGCAGTAGGCCTCAGCAACAGTGTCTGGAATTAATTATGTTGCAAACTGAGTCAGTTTGTTATGGTGCTGGTCAGTTTGGTTGTCTTCCCAAAAGGGATCATTTCAAGACCAGTCAGGCATTTGGAAGAGTCATCTTTCATTTTAGACATTGTTTTGAGCATTTGATCCCTTGTTGAGTGCATAAGAACGGCATGTATCAGAGTGCATAAATGTT
Source organism: Conger conger (assembly GCF_963514075.1). Classification (NCBI taxonomy): domain Eukaryota; kingdom Metazoa; phylum Chordata; class Actinopteri; order Anguilliformes; family Congridae; genus Conger; species Conger conger. The sequence goes on from NC_083772.1 coordinate 16,408,060, forward strand.
CTTTAAACACAGTATGCTGGCCACCACATCACTAACGTTTTGTTTCTGTTTTTATCTCTTTTTCTTGTAGGTAAGTGGCGTTTACCTCAGTCTGTGCTGGGAAAGGAGAAAAAAAGGGTGAAGGCAGCTGTCGCCCTGAAGGCAGAGGTGGGCCGTATGTCCGTCGGTGCGAGTCTCTCACTGAGCCGTTCCGCCATTTTGTTGTTCTTATCAGAACCGACAATGCTCTGTCGTTCTCAGTCCATGTCTCCTCCGGCTGTCCAGGTTCCTCTGCAGACAGCGGTCTGAAGCCAGGGTGGAGCAGGGTGAAGCCTGGAGGGTAACCGTAGTCAATTACGGGCCTGATTTAATAACACCTTTAATAGCACACGCAAAACCTTTCTGCACTTGATTAGGCAGGTGTTTTCAATCGCTTCCTTAGTACAGGTATAAGAAAGCAAAACCAAAAGTGATTGCTTGTGGTATCATTGGTTGCGTTATTGGTTTTGTGGTAGATTTAAGAGTGTTTTTCAGATCTTACTATCAAGCCAAATGACTGTACAGTGCAGGGGGAATGAATACCACCGCTTGGCATCGGCAGGAGACATGCCTCTGTGGGTCTCTCAGGGTCCCAGTAGCTTTCTGCAGTGTGGGGAACTCTCAGGAAGCCCCAGAACATTCCACAGTATTCCTCTTATTCACATTTAATGAGATTAATTCCCAATTAAACAAGAAGGAATAATGAAAAGTAAAATCTGCCCTTAGAGCTTATTGATCCGTGGTGCTAACATTAAAGTGCTGTGTGTGCGTGTGTGTGCGTGTGTGTGTGTGTGTGTGTGTGTGTGTGTGTGTGTGTGTGTGTGTGTGTGTGTGTGCATGTGGGCATGTGTGCGTGTGCGTGTGGGTGTGGGTGGGTTATTCAGTATCTGTGATTCAGTCACAATGCGGGCTAAATGTGTCTGGGCATATGGGGTAAATGAATCAATATCAGCACTAGCAGAATGGATGAATTCTAGTAAATTGCGGTGCCATCAGAGAGAATGTGGAGCTTGAGGGTGGTCATAGGAAATGAGATTGTGTTGCCTGTGGCTATGAATATGTCCTTGTATTACTGTGAGTTCAATGAAAAAAAAAAAGATACTTCAGACTGGTAATTATGTGCCTTTGTGTGTTATGCCATTTGAGGTGCCCAAACACATTTACAGTACTAGAGCCTGAACTTTCATCCTTAAAGCTGATAGAAAAACAAATGTTTCAACATTTTTAATACCTAAAAAAAGAAAAAAAGAAAAGTGAAACCAAAATATGAACATCCTGTCCTGCTCTTCATTGTTGTTTTTCTTGTGGAATGTGTGAAAATCGCAGTGCTTTTCTGCAGAAAAAGAGTGCATTCTGGGACTTCAGAGGAATGTTCTATGAACTGCTCAACAGTCAAGGGCATTGAATCTGCAGCAGTGAATTGGTCTGCATTGTGTTATGGGTAACACGTTGCCAACCTTAGCTTACGATATCTCTGCAACGGAAACCTTGCATCTTGGTAATTGGTTTGTCAGGAATGTGTTTGGACTCCCCAATCATGCCTCTCAAAAATGACCTGCAAACACGGTTCACACTGTTTAACTTTTCTTACTTTCACCTTCTCTTATCTTTCACAATCTGACATGGATATTTTGATAAATTACAGTAAAGCACAAAGTGAGTAGACCTTTTCTTCGTGCTGGTACATAGAAAAAATACTGTAGTTTAAATAGCTTGCAGCACAGCAGAGTGCCTGAGTTTTGTTTACAGTTTGTGATGTATTTCTTCAGTATCAGCTTGGTTTTCTTGGTTGCAGTGGATTGTAGTATTATCCCTATCACTGTTATTTGCAATAAAATGTCCTGAATTTTCTGTGATCATTGGGCTCACAGTACTATAGCCTGTATTCAATCGACATTTTTCAATAATTAACTTTGAGTTAAAAGTAAACAAGTGTTACACTTATTCACAAACTCTGTTTGGTGATTGTACATACAGGCAAAAAAAGTCATCCTTTCCTCGATTGGTTAAGGACAAACATTGAGTCCCGCTGAATCCCATTTGGTGAATAAATAAAAACCTGTGTGTAATTGTTTGCCGGGGCTGAAAGAACGCTGGTAAGAACGTGGGAAGTGGGGAGGAATATGAAAGGAGCGGAGCTCTGCGGGAGAAGGGTACATTACTCCCGGGCCACAGGGCGCGAGGCGCGGGAAGGGAGCTGCCCGTGACGCAGCCGAACGGCGGGATTGCGCGGTTCCAGCTGAGCGCTTCAGATAAGCGCCGTCAGTTAGCGAACGGCTGCCGCGGGTCTTATCTGGGCCCCGGAGAAATCCTGCCCCTCGTCTGTTTTTAAAGCCTCTCCTCGCTCACCTCTCTTCCTGTAACACATCCTCCCTCCAAGTGTTTTATTTTCTGTTTGGCTAATGCGGAATATGCGCTGCCGTTTCTCAGCAGGGTGGCTGCGGGGGTCACTGGGAACAGGGCGCGCTCCTCGCCAGTAAATCTCCCCTTTCTGTGCGTCTCTGCCAGCGACGATACGCCGCTGCCTTCTGACAAAGCGACATTTTGCTCTTTTCGCACTCGGTCTTATTCCGCTGACGTGTTGTTGCGGCTGTACGAGAGCGGGTTTGATCTAAGGCCCGGCTTCTGCTGGACGCTTCTGTCCACAGCATCTCTTACTCACCCAGATGAAATGAGTTACGGGGGAAGCTGAGTGCATCCATCATGCAGCTCTGTGACCTGCTGGGTGATTTAAAGAACACTCTAACCCTCACTGGTCTGCAGCCATTACTGTAAAGCATGTACCGTCAAATTAATTCTGCATATATGCACTGGAGAATATTGTACTTGATGGGAAGCATGGGGTGGTGCTTTTTAACAGCACTTAGAGTTACAGCTGAACAACTCAGCGCTACGTGCTATTAAACACTGATAAATGTGAGCCGCATCGATTCATTAACATGCTCAATGGAACAAAAGGTGGCTTTGCTTTTGCGAAGCATTGTGTTTTTCAGCTAGAATCTTAGACTCTTAATATCCACTGAATGTGTTGTCGCCCAACACCCCCTAAAGAAAAAAAAAAAGAGCCCAAAATGATATTCCAGCCCAAAATTATACATTACTGATATGCCGGTCCATAATTATCCAGTACAGAGTCTATTTTTAGAAGAATGTAATACTTTTAGTAAGTAATATGATTACAATATAATTCTGCATAATGTTGTTTTATACAGCCTTCTTTGTTCATCTTTATCAAGAATGTGAATACATTTTGTGGCTACTGTACTGCAAAAATTATTACAGTAAAGAGAACATAAATATTGCATAACAACACACTGATATGCACACAATTCAGCAATGCTGAAAGCCGGTTAAAGCCAAATGGGATCTATACGATATTAAACTATCAATTTGTTGTATGAATAGCATTACTCGTTGTATTGTCTTTTTCCCCATGCTTAGGCAGTTATCTTCAGGCCAGTAATTATTCTTGACAGCTAGTGTATTATCTAATATGAAATTATAAAATACTAGATTAGCCAATGCTGTTATTGTACTGTATAACTGTACAGTCATATTTAATTACTCATAGTGAGCTTATTTTTCATGTAATTATATTAAATTTATGCATATACTGAATTGCAAGCACTGGGTAGCTTCACTGTCTCAAAGCCCTTCGGTTGAGATAGAGCCTTCACATTTGCAGAATTACAATAGAATAAGCCGTTGCACTTTAATGAACATTACATGGATCCACCATTTGCATAGCATTACTTTACAAAGCATTCATAACCCAACACAGCCAGGGCTAGTATAGTGTGAAATGACTCTCCGTGAAAAATTAATGAAGGAAAACCGTAATTGCTAATTAAAATTGTGTTTCACCGTGCTTGTGAAAGTCTCATGTGTTTTGATTGATGGTGGTGTCTCATATAAAACATCTTGTATGAAGGCGTCTCGTATAAAAGGCCGTTCCTCTGCAGCCAAACACAATAGACCTATTTTCCCTATCTCCATATTCCAGTCAAATATTTAGAATATTCAAAACTTAATGAAGCATGTGCATCCGAGGAGCGTTTAGGAGGGCGGTTAAAAATGCTGTAAAGTGTTTGGTCAGTAGGGCTGGTAGCAGCTGAAGAGCTGCTTCTCTCTCTAATGTGTTTGATAAATGAGCCTTATCTTTGACTTTGAGTGGCTTTGCCTTTTCCCCTGCTTACTTCCCAGTCTCAGCATGTACATGCACTCTGTTATTGCGTCTGAATCCACTTTTCTCCACCTGCAAATATACGCCCAATAATGCCTGCTCAGTTTGCTTATTTATGTATTGGATTTGGGGTATTTGGTTACTTCATTGATGTGAGCCCTGAATGTTTTTGTTTCACTTAGTATATTTACATGCACAGTAATAATCTGATTATAGCCAGATTAAGCAAATTCTCCTATCATATAAATGGTCATTTTCACAATCAGGGGAAAGTCTTAATCACATTAAGCAAAGCCTTATATCTGACCTGGATTTCTGCCCAATATTTCAACTTATTTGTGAATGTGAACATCTTAGATTTTCCCTTTCGAGAGGTCACCAGGCGCAGTGAACTAGATGTTTATTTTTACAACTCAAAGTGTATCTTGGCGAACATCGACATGGAGAGCAGTGCAGTCATTAATAAATGTAATCATTTTTATAAATATCCACTGAAGAAACCCCAAAGTGGCTTATTACGTCCGTTCCAAAGACCTTTCCGATTATTAAATGAATCAATGTAAACCCAGGCCTTAGAGAAATTGCATTATATCCGAACCATGTAAACACTTAATCATTACTCCGTATAATCAGGATATTGGTGTGCGTGTAAACGTAGCTCCTGAATATGTATACACACCGGTTCTTTGGCTTTTTTTTTTTTCAGTGCTCTGTGATGTGATATGCAGTGACAGTGCATTAAGGGTTTAATACTGTGCAGAATACATTCCCTGCTGCATGAGACATACAGTATCAGGCCGGTCTATATGTTTTTGTAAGTAAGCAGAGATGATTCAGGCTGTGTGCCACGCGAGGGCGTCAGCGACGTTAACGAACAATGAGTGACGGTGATGAATAATGTCATGTTCCAGGGGGGGGGGAGGAGAGGGGACAGACATCGGCACGTCTGAACACACACACGCACAAAAATATAATCACTCAGACACCTGGGAAAAAGGTTTTCCCTTGATTATGGCGGGGAGAAAATATTGAGGTTGACTGTGCCGACTCAAAACCAAATGAGACCTGTCAGCTTCCTGCAGGATTGCTTTTTCCCGCTTCTGCACTCGGGCGGACGCTCGTTTGTGACGCTGCCGGGGGATTTCAGAAAAATGCTAATTCACCTGCTCACGAACAGGTGCGCCGTCCCCTCCCTCCTCTCTCCTTTCACCCCTTTCCCCTCTCTTTTCTACTCTTCTAATACCCTTTTCGTCTTTGGATTTCGAGATTACTTCCGATGGCCAGCAGTATGTCCAGATATTTTCCAGATGATTGGTTTCATTTGGCTGGGAAAGGACAGTGCGCTATAGATAGCTCACCTTGCTCAGATGTAGCCCGTAGGAAGCGTGGCTGACACATCCACCTCTGCGGAGAGTTGGCAACCGGAGCTTTCTGAGAGGGGCCCAACACTCAAGGACAGATCTGCTCGCAGTCAAGGAGAAAGGACAGGTTCGGTGGTGGCCTACATCCTCCGCGGTTAGAGCGCAGCGTCTGGCTCCCAGTGCGGCAGGGATGGGTGGCTTCGGTGGCTCAGCGGGGGCTGGGTCACGCAGGGATGGCGTTGCCGCGGGTTCCAAGGGTTTAATTAAAGTCCTTATTTGGATAGCAAGTCACCTTGCCTTGTTTAGCCAGGTCTAAACCATCTTCCGCTCGGAAGTCGGCTCTTAGAAGTAATTGGACTCCGGCTTTCACAGCTGAGGGGCTTCCTCTCCCTGAAGAGACACAAAATAGCTTATATATTGCACCTTTTCATGGACTTTTTGGGTCATTCCTAATAAGCTAAAAACAAAAATAACAGCACTCGGACACCCTCACACGATGGCGCAGTGATGTTAGTTTCCATACCTTCTTCTGTTTCTTCTTTTATTAGTTTGTAATGTGAAGACTACTGTAAATGACTCCTGTAAATGGACAGATATGCCTCTGCAGTGCCTAGGTGCTAAGTCTAACCACATAACAACTAAATTACTTCTGTCATACTAATAAATCCTATAGCTGGCCAGCAGGCTGGTATCATGACATGTCCTTATCAGGCTGGGCAGCTAACAGCACAATAACTGGATCATATTGGCTTTGCTTCGAATGTGGTCTTGGTCTAGTCCTCCCAGCGCTGATTTTGCCTGAACTGAACTGGTCTTGGCCTGATCGCAAGTCTATGTGCTACAAAACTATAAAGTAAAGCCCACGACTATGAACTCCACAGCACGAATAGCAGAACCCAAACTCCACCACACAAATAACACAACCCCAACTGCACCGCACAAATAACACACAACCCCATCTCCACCGCACAAATAACACGCAAACACACGGTGGCCATTGATAGTGTAAGATCTGCCTCCCATTCATCGCTGCTGGTTTCAGGCCAGATAGCCTCAGAGCCAGTGCCGGCATCCAGCTTTGGAACGTGACCTGGAACCGACTCAAGGCCTGGACGTGTCCCAGAATCCTGTGGGTGAAGCTCGAGGACACGGAGAACACAGCTCCCCCTTGTGTCCGTCCCATGGCTGGCACGTGAGGATCGCCAGGACCGCTAACCGTGTGTCAGCGCGTTGCCCTTGCCAAGTCTGTATCGAGATCACGTAAACCGTGAAAGGAAGCCCTTTGATATGCTGGAAACGGACGAGGGCTTTGAAACCTGTAAACTGGGGGAAGACGTTTGATCAGACTGACTGAGCCTGGCGTGGCCTGGACCACACAGAGTAAAGCCTTTTCATCCTTTAGCTGATTCGTGGGACTTGAAATACTTACAAGAGCGAAGAGACAAAGATGTGGAACTCTACCGCCCGTCAAAGAGATGTAAACCCGAGGGTGTAATTGTGCTGCAGTTCCCTCTCAGGCTGAAATGAACGGCTCAGTGCCCATGTCTGGTGTAGCTAGGCAAGCCCTGAGGAACAAACCTGCTCCAGGCCACTGTCTGAGAGGTTGAACCAGATTTGTGAGTAAATGTCCAGTTTCTATGTCTGACAGCTTATGGATACAGAAGTGCAATAGAGGACTTTATTGGCGTGCATTCATTTTGATATTTTAATGAACAACAAACAAATAAAACTTTACAGCATTGAAATGGAAGGATGTCGAGTTTTCAGCCAGATAAGTTAAAAAGCATTTTTTTTTAACTTGGGTATCCATTAACCTTCCATGCCCCACGTGAACAGCTTGCCCCTTGTAGTAGACATCTGCATGTAGACCTCCTTAACCCATCCACCCCCACTCCCCACCACCAGCTCTAATTTAATTAGAGACTGCAGCTCTCTCAGGTTAAAAGCACCGCTTACCGTACCAAACACATTCTCATTTCCATACAGAGAGAATATTTCTCATCCAAAAACATAATGCTATTTTAAACAGCCAGCGATGATTAAAAGCAGAAGGACTGGCAATCCAAGGGCACTCTTCTCCACTCCCTCAGGAGAGGATAGAGCTGGAGTTTCCATGCTTCTTTCTCCATTTCAAATCTTCACTGAACGAAAGCAAATACGAAATTGAAAGTTCCAATTTTGGGAATATTAATAAGGTTGAGACACCCAGAGGAAATAGATTGACACTTGACATGACAGGAAATGTGAAAGTTTGTGCAGAAGAAAATTACAGAAATGAAATGGCCCTAGTTGTGGAACGATTCATCAGCCGTGTGTGGTGCTCGGGCGTTGCTTGTGGGCTCTGACATGGTGAACATTGCTCATTACTTTATTTCCCTATCACAAATTTAAATGTCACAAGTATTTTCACTTGTGTTTATATATCAAATTGTAGCGTGTATATTTCTGTACTTGAAAAACTGAATTGTGTTTTCGATGTATAAATAGTTCTCTTCAATAGTGATATCATAGATACATTATCTATGTCATTATTATTGTATTGAATTTACCCTCAGTGAGCACTTTATTAGATATTTATTAGATTTATTTTTAGACTTCTGCTGCTGTAGCCTATCCAATTTGGTGTAATGCTTGGTTATTTGCGTTACTGTCACCTTCATGTCAGCTTTGACCAGTCTGGCCTGTCTCCTCACACATTTTTGACGCAGAACTGCTGCTCACTGGATGTTTTTTGTCCGTTGCACAATTCTTTGCAAACTATTGAGACTGTTGTGCGTGAAAATCCCAGGAGATCAGCGGTTTCTGAGATAGTCAAACCACCCTATCTGGCACCAACAATCATTCCACGTTCAAAGTCACTTCGATCACAATTCTTCCCCATTCTGACATTTGGTCTGAAAAACAGCTGAACCTCTTGACCACATCTGCATGCTTTTATGCATAGTTTCTGCCACATGATTGGCTGAAGAAATATTTGCTGGTGTACTGGCCTACCTAAGAAATTGCTCACTGAATGTATATGTAAGTCAATATGCCTTTTCATGCAGCTGCCATTTCTGTGAGAAAGCAGCGCTCTGCTCTGCCCGCTGTGAGACGGTCTACCCACCATTGTGAAGAATGGCAGGGCTTCATATGATGGAAGAATTACATTTCACACCGCCGCTCTGCCGAATGCATCTCAGGCCTTCTGCTCAAAGTGCGGCACTGCTGTGATTATCGCAGAGGCCCCGGAGTGTCCATCACAAGAAAGAGCAGGAATAGAAATATGCACACAGGGAGAGTGAGAACGCGGCCCAGGACCACCAGCATCCCATCATCCTCTGCTCATGCGTGGTCAGGAGGTCTGCTGGAGACAGCCTGCAGAGTCGAATCTGATTCATTCCCCGAGCGGTGACACTGCATTCCTTCCTTTCGCAAAAAAAAAATAAACAAGCTAAAAACTGAGGCTGCTAATCTGGTCAGGCAATTTAAGTAATTGTGTTTTTTAAGAGGCAAATCCGAATCTGGAGCTCCCTCCCCCTCCCCGCGCCTCACCACCCTCCTCCTTGGATTTCTGCCCCCTCAGAATGACGCAAGAACCTTCAGGAACCAAGAATAAACCCCCCCCATTGTAGCAAATCCTCAGCACGCTATATAAAGTGTGCGAAGAGAACAGCGCTGGTGTCATTCGCCACACAGCCAGGGAGCTTGGCTGAGGTGTAAACTCCGCGTCTCGCAGATGTCGTACGGAAAAAGGGGGGGGCGGCTGGTTCGCCCGGAGCTGTCCTCTCGTTTGTGTCTCAGAGGAAGCGAGTGCGATCCCTTTCGCAGCAGAGCCAGCATAAACACGGCTCGGAGAAACAATACAATCCAGGCACATGAGCTGACAAACAGCGCGTTTATAACGGTGAGCGAAACCGCGCGCGTTCGTACGGAGACGCATTAATCCTTTAACATGAAACACACATCGGGGGTAGCGCTGGTCAGGTGCTGGACTCCCACGGAGCTGTGTATCGGAGAGCCTCAGGGGATTACAGTCACGTGTGGTTATGTTGGCTCTCATTGGCGGAGAGCTTTGAGGGAAATTTACTCAACCTTCAGACATGCTTGACAGGGGTAATGGAGACAACAAGGTTTCAGGAATCAAGATTCAGAAATTGTGTATATATTGTTCATGAATGCAGGGAATAATAGAACTAGACTTCCATAATGTCCATAAAAAACAGTGTACAAAGTAAAAATAAGAAATGAAGTTAAAACATAGTTCCATCTGCATTCCTTCTCCTCTCTGTCATGTTGTAGGAATCCTCTGTGCATGAACTCGAGGTTTATCCCCGATGTCTACTGCATTCCTTGCTCTTTTTTTGCACAGTAAATACAGCATTGTCATTCTGGAGAATGCAAGGCGGCTGGTATTTTTCATTTGGACAGCATTGTGAACTATCAACATGTTACTCTTGTGTTGTGTCTTGCTGCTTCTTTGAGGGGGAAATACATGTTGTAATGAGATTCCATTTACTGCTCTTTTGATTATTTATTTTTGTTTTTAAATAAGGCTATACGGGCGGCACGGATGGTGCAGTGGGTAGCACTGCCGCCTCACAGCAAGGAGGTCCTGGGTTCGAATCCCCGTCGGCCGGGGCCTCTCTGTGCGGAGTTTGCATGTTCTCCCCGTGTCTGCGTGGGTTTCCTCCGGGTACTCCGGTTTCCTCCCACAGTCCAAAGACATGCAGGTTAGGCTGATTGGAGAGTCTAAATTGCCCGTAGGTATGAGTGTGTGAGTGAATGGTGTGTGTGCCCTGCGATGGACTGGCGACCTGTCCAGGGTGTATTCCTGCCTTTCGCCCAATGTATGCTGGGATAGGCTCCAGCCCCCCTGCGACCCTGTTCAGGATAAGCGGGTTAAGATAATGGATGGATGGATGGATGGAATAAGGCTATACACTTAGTGAGCACTTTAATAGGTATTTATTAGACAGGTCTTCTGCTGCTGTAGCCTATCCACTTAGAGGTTTATCATTTTGTGTGTTCAGAGATGCTGTTATATACCGTATTATGTACTTTATAACACTGTTGTAATGTGTGGTTATTTGTGTTATTGCGTTGTTCTTTGCACCATTCATTACAAACTATTGAGACTGTTGAATATTCCCAGGAGATCAATGGATTAACATGCTGGGTCTACCTAATAAAGTGCCCATTGAGTGTACTCTAGCATATTTAACTATTGAATGAACTGATTGAAATTAAAATCGGTATATGTTGAGTTCTCTTTCAAAGTTAGAGCCATTTAATTTCTGAACAGCCCCCCTTCCCAACAGGGCTTTGCGTCTCTGTGGTTCAGCTGCAGAGCAGTGTGGAATAATACGAGGAAGAATGGCCAGAGTGAATAAGCTGAGCTGATAAACAGCCCCATTCATGAAGGGATCCTTGAAAGATTACTGAAGCTGAGACTGGCAGGTGTGTTATTGCTGTGTGAGTGACACACACGTTCCATCTCCCCATAGAAAATCCTGCTTTCACCGCCATAGAATAGAAAGCCCAATCAAAGCCTTTAAGATGGACCGATAGTACTGCTCTCTAACTGACGGGATCATAGCGGCCCAGCCCTGAAATATGGGAGGGAGATAAGATTCCATTATCTACATGCAGCCTTGCTCTCACACCCCGGCTCTTAAGCAGCTGTAGACATACAAGGGAGGTGTGTGTGTGTGTGCGCGCGCGCATGTACGTGTGTGTGCGTGCGTGCGTGTGTGTGTGTTTTGTGTGAAGAGAGCCTACTGGGAGAAGAAAACACTGTCGGCACTGTAGATCAGCCTGAAGTTAGCTCAGGAATTAGTGTACTGTTGAGTTTCAGATTATCAGTTGGAAAATCCGTCTTATCTCTTTGCCCACAGAAATGCAAGCTTAGTACAGAACAAAGGATTGCAGGTTGGTTCCGCAGTCTACTCCTTGCAAAGTGAAAGCGCATATTTTAAGATGTTCTTGACTCGCCCCCTGTCCTGAATCCAACTGAACATGCGTTTCACTTGCTGAATACAAGACTGAAGGCACAATTCAGACTAGACATGTACAATTCATGCCTCACTGAGTAAAGTGCTTTCCAGAGATATAGCAGCCTAGCCATAAAGAAGTGGTCATGCACCATTAGAAGAATCAGTGAATTTGTTTTATTTATATAGTGCTATATTGGGAGTCCCAGTTGCATAATTTGAAGAAAACCTGTCTTTTGGCAAGTTAAAGTTTGGCTGCTAAAGTTTTACGGTAGTGGACTGTGGTCTGGATGGAAGGCACGTTTTCTTCAACAGTAATCATGATGACAGAACAATTTTCTGTGACAGAGGATAGACAGATTTCTGAATTTGTCAAGCTCTAAACAGGGCAGCAAATTCTGGAAATGCTGGTGCCTTTGTCGTAACATGAGATTCAGGTTGCAGTCGAGGTGTTTTTGTCGTCGCACGTAACACTGTTGTTCAGCAGGGCTCTGCTGCATCAACATCCCAAAATGTAATCCAGACACACAACAGGCTACGGTGTCTGTAGCCATCCAGAACAGCAGCAGCTACGCTAAATGACGAGCGCGTGTGAAGACGCACGCTTCTGTGTTTCCAAACAAGCAGCCAGACCAGGGGAATGCCGTGTTGCCACGTGTAATGTTATGTTTTACAAACTGTGACTGGAAGCAGATGTATTGCCATCTAAGAAACAAAGTTGTGACAATATTACTATGCATAACCACGCTGCGAGTGTGTCCTTAAACCAATCAGAGGGCCAAAAATAGCTGCACCAGAAGAGGGTTTTTCTGGGCAACCGCTTAAGAAATCACGAGAGAGAGACGACCGTGCATTAGCATGCAAGACACGGCATGTTTTGTTTAAAAATATGGAATATGAATGAATAATCTCAATTTATTTTTCTTGAAAAAAGGTGAAGCAGAGCATCAGTGAAATTATGAATCAAATTTGTATGGTCTTACTTTTTTTATTTTATTTTCCTGAATAATTATTCAACGGAGAAATTTAACTTCAGCTTTACAATGAGACCAAACCTTTTGGACTGTCATGTGAAAATATGTTTCAAATATGTATAAACTTGTGCATTTCAGGAAACGATCACCCATTAGCTGCTTCCTACTTTAGCTGTATTTCAGTTTCACCTTACATTCAAAAGTTTACATTACATACATTTTTATTGGAGTAGATTGGATTGGTTGCATTAAATGTGAACCTCAGTTAAAACACGGTAAAATGTCCATTATTATTGAGTGAGTTAGACTCAATTTAATGCTGAACATTTTACTGTGATTGTAACAGACACTGTCTAGCACAGAAATTGAAAAGTTGGCTGCTGACAAATGATCTACATTTTAATTAGCATTTTCCATAATTGGGCAAACAACAGAAAACAGCTCTGAGATAATAATCAAATGAATGTAGGTTCCATGCTCCTGCAATTTGTAGCTCCCTGGTTGCCTACGACTACAACATAATTACTGTGAGTAAACTGAATCCTGGTTATGTGACCCGCGCGCACCATTAACACGGCCGTTTTTCCTTTTTACCGTCTTCATCTGTCTCTCAGCGTCCTGCCACGGAACACTCAGGCAGAAACTGGAGATTTTATGTTTGTTTTTTTCCTAAACCCAAACGGCACAGCATGTGGAAGGAGTTCGAGCTGTGATGCACTCAAATAGGCTGCGCAGAAAAGAGAGGTTTGTGACGATCATATTTCACTGGAGCCGTTTTTACATATCCTCTGATAACCAGCTGGCTCGCGATGGGCTCCGAATGGTCTTTGAATCACCTTTACATCTCTGGCTGATTTGCACCTGGGATATCTGATGACCTGATGGCCTTTCCAAATGAGTGCTTCAACAGAACAACTTAGACAGGACCTCAAGCGGAACCCAACCCTCTGTGGAACTTCAAAACTGCAGCTCTTTACCTCAATATAAGCATAGAATAGGTATTATTAAGCTACTGTGACATATATAATTATGACTGAGCCCAGAATAATGAAATGCTAATTAGTGCATATTTCATACTTAGCAATATACTCAATTGAATTATTATTATTTCTAATAGCCAGCCACAATGGAAATGACTTATTTTGTGTTGGCCCCATGACGTTAGTGTTGTTGTAAACACTGGCAGACAGAGTTGCATCTCTCTCCCCCCACCTCCTCACCTTTGCAACAACATATCAGTCAGAGACTTAGTGCTGTCCTCCTGTAACATCTCATTGGAGACAAGGTGATAATTGGCCCTGGGAAAAACAGCAGTGGTCCTGCTGTCTTTTCTATTGGTGGGAGAGGTGACAGAGACACCAGAGCCTTATTTCAAAGTAACAGCGCAAGTCAAGTAATTTTTTAAAAAACATTTTTCCCTTTTTTTTTCCAACTGCGATGATGGCCTCTTTTCAATTCAAATAACCTCTTTTCAGTCTCGAGAGTTTCAATTCAGCAGAATTTCCACTGCTCTTTCTCTTCTAATGCTCTCAAAATTGGGTTTAATTGGTTTAATAAAGATAATTAGTTAAATAAGACTTTGAGTGTGGGGTGGAACCGTATCCGAGCAGATGCAGCTGCCTTTTACAGTAAATGTGCATTACAGGCCTTACTGTGAGGAACAGAACAGCAGGCTGCTCCCTTTAATGTCATACATGTCGTTATTTCAAGCATTCTTCCTATACTAAAGGTGCTATTTAATCCAGGTCCAGCCTTAGTAGCAGTAGCAGTAGCAGTAGCACCAGCACCAGCACCAGCACCAGCAGCCTGGTGGTTCAAGCCCCAGTGTAGCCATAATAGCCTCGCATTGCTCCAGGGTGGATTGTACCCTGCTTAGTCTAATCAACTGTAAGTTGCTTCAGATAAAAGCATTAACTAAAATAACATCATAATTGTTATGTCATATTATTGGCCTTAATTTCCCCCACACATGTAAAATCAGTTGCATTTGTTTGCAAAGGGAGGGGGAAGGGCTAGGATAAACAAATAATAATGTGGACCTTTATTTCAGTCTAATTGAGACGCGTGTCAGAACAAGTCCGATGAAGTGGATGAAATGACATTTGGTGATGAGGAAGAGCAGTCTTTGGCTCTCATTATTCTTCTCCTTGACGATAATATCCTGAGTGAGATTGGATTGTCATGGTGCTACTCCAGAGGAGGAATAAATGAGTTAGTGCATCTTTCTCTGGGCTGTGTTTCTGCCTCTGCTTCCTTTAATGGACAAAATCACACATCCACAACTAATACCCTTCCCCGTGACGCATTAATCCCAATCGACTTTGAAATTACATTCTTTGTGGCAGCTTCAGTCGCTGTGTGTGTGTGTGTGTGTGTGTGTGTCTGAGTGTGGATTAGTGTACGTGTGTTTGCGGGTGTGTGGGTCAGTGTGCATGCATGTGGGTCAGTGTACGTGTGTGTGTGTGCGCATATGTGTGGGTCAGTATACATGTGTGTGTGGGTCAGTGTGTGTGTGAGTGGGTCATTATATGTGTGTGTGTGTATGTGTGTGTGCGCACACACAGATGTCTAAAGTGCGTACAGACCCTGTATTCCAGTGTGCACGTACTGTATGTCCTGAGAGGTGCTGCAGGTTTTGGCATTAGTTCACTAAGAAAATCACACTGAATGTCTATATTGTGCCTTTGATTGACAATGAGAGAACATTTGAAATCATTAAAAGGCATACCATGTAACAGTATATTATGGGACTAAAATGGATTGCCTATCCTAACAGGATTTACTATCTTTCTGCAAGTTTGCTTGCAGACAATTATATTTTTGTAAGTCCAAATAAGGTCTTCAACTTCCCCTTGACCAACCTGGATGAGAAAACCATGCACCGTGCAGGAAAATTACCCTTAAGTTGAGCTCTTGAATAAGACAAGTGTTGTTGATGCAGGCAGGCATTGTAGAGACCTAAGGACCTGTCGAATTGCATTTCTGAGCTCCTGCTTTAATATTAGGTAAAACATCCCCATTCATTTGTTAGTTACATATCACACACACGCAGACATGCACACACACACACATATACACACACAGCAGAGACACACACACACACACACATACATGCAGACACACGCATGCAGACATGCATGAGCACACACACACACACACACACACACACACACACACACACACACACACACACACACACACACACCTCTTCCTTTCTCCTCCCATTCTTTAGCAGGCACTAATCCCGCGACTCTGTACTGCATTGGCAGCAAACACGCGTGACCTGTGATCCATCCCCATACGTCCCATGTGCAGATGTTGATGGCTGGACTGCTTTGACCTGTCAGTGAAGCGTGTTTGTGTGTGCCTCTGTCCTGCGGCAGTCCTTCCTTCTCTCCGTCTGTGAAAGCTGCTCTTTGTTCACTTCCTCGCGCTGCCCAGGGGATTCTCTAGAAGCTTCCGCTTTCCTTGTCATTTCAAAAGCTCAGATTCCTGCGCTGGCTCTTTGGTCGTCGTTCCTAAGCCATGTCGCTCTTGCGCGTTATTTTCATCCGCTGCCATGCGAACATGGAACCTCTCAACCCGGCCTTTGAAGCAGTGCACACGTCTGGGCTGAGACGTGCGCAGTGCCCTGGCCATTCAGAGAGAAACGCAAATGCATGCTCCGCCGTGGAGTCACCCCTGCAGCTTGCATCAGCTGATGCCAATGGTTGAGCCTCTGCTACCGAGCATATTCTTTCAGTGATTACTCCCTGTGTGCTACGTACCTGAATACAACACAGTTTGTGTTGCATAAACATGTATGAAAAATAAATGTGTCAATGAAAAAAGTAAATTAAGTAAATGAAAAGTGTCGGAAACACAGTGCTTATCTGGAAGTGAAACAAATATTTAGACCAATATTTCGATATACACTGCATACATTTGCTGGAGCATGTAACATTTTTGAGTTTTCATACTTCCAGTCCTACATCAGATTGTAAATTCTGGCTGAATGACATGTAGCCCAGTACACTTGGTTACATTGTACGTGTTGCTTTCTCCAATACTCCAATATTTAAAATGTGTTAAAATGACCATTTTATTTCATACAGAATGCTTTCGAGCATGATGAGCTTTTTTGCCATTATGTTTAATAGTTTGCGCTTGCATTGGCAATTTTAAGGTTCTCAAGGGCAGGTCTTAATTAAGCGGGATCTGCGACCTCCATAATAAGTTGTGAGCTGTGCTAGTCTGGGTATGTAAAGCAGCCTCTGCCTCGGGGAGCGGCCTTGTCACACGGCAGAGCTGCTGCTGTTTGGGTTTCTGTTCTCCCGGACATGTTGGGTTTTCTGTTTCTCCTGGACATGTTGGGGTTTCTGTTTCTCCTGGACATATTTCGGTTTCTGTTCTCCTGGACATGTTTGGGTTTCTGTTTCTCCTGGACATGTTGGGGTTTCTGTTCTCCTGAACATGTTTGGGTATGGTGAACAGATATTGCTGTCAGAGTCATGACACTTTTTTCTGCCACTGATTCTGATGAAGCTCAGTCTCACCCACAAATAGACTGAATGATACATTTTAATAACACAGACATTACAGGACATATACATATAGAATTAAGCAGCGTAGTGATTGGGGTACATAAATGGGACCCACAAGGTCGGTGGTTCGATCCCCGGCCTTTGAGCAAGGCCCTTAACCCTGTATTGCTCCAGGGGGGGATTGTCTCCTTCTTAGTCTAATCAACTGTACGTCGCTCTGGATAAGAACATCTGCCAAATGCCATTAATGTAATGTAATGTAATGCATCATTCTCCCATTTGACTGCTTCAATGAGGATTGAGTCCTGTTGTAGTCACATCTTTCGCACGGTATCTTTATTTTACTTAGGTTGCCTTTGCTGCTGTACACCGGCGCACAGCTCGACTGCGTGCTTGTGTTCTTTTCCCCGGTAGCGTAGCTGTTGGGAAGTGTTATCTCCGTTCTGTGGAGCTCGTTACCACAGCCTGTTAACAATGTGTAAGGCCCCGTATTCCTGCGGGCCCTTTCTGGGTGACCAAGACATTTGTCCTTGTTTATTCCCCTCGGGGACTGTGTTGGTGCAGCCAGGCCCCCTTCCCACCCCCCAGACTTCTCTCCCCCCTGTTTATTAATTCAGACTCAGTCCCTGTGCTCAGAGGGCCTGGACCATGGGGCGGAGAGGGGCTGGTTCGTGTCATGCTCTCAGCCACATTGACCGTTCCCTTTGGCCACAGCTGGGGCCTCGCTGTGGGAGAGAAGCCTCTGGCGAGGAGGTGAGGAGTGGGCCTCTGTACCGCGCCAACCCAAAGTGCACTCTGTCACAATGTCCTTCTCTCTCATTGACCCAGACTCTTCACATTATAGTGATGGAGAGGAACAGATGCTGTCTCCCGGAAACAGTGGATTTAATTAGCTAGGTTCAGTTTATGTCCTCTTTTTATGAATAAAAGAAAATCAAAGGTCAATGTGTGATTGAATAGAGGGGGGGTTATATTCTTTTCAGAACATGGCCCCATACAGGCACCAGTTAAACACAGGTAGTCTTGCTTTGGGGGCTTGCTTCATTAAAAGTATTTTCTGTAAAACACGCTGGTGAAAGCTTACATTAACAAAATGTTCAACTGCAAAAATGTTCACAAAATTCATCATCATGTTTCAGACCCTGCAACCACTGCTGTCATTATTTAAATGTGGAATTTGCTAATGTCTTTTTAATATGCATTTTTCAAGCCCAAAAGACATGCTTAGACTTTTCAATAAACTATTAATCCAGAGAAATGAAATCGTACTGAAAACATGGCCTGAAGCATCTCAGAGTATATCATTACTACACATTTGCTTATAGGCCAAATCATAATGCATGATATAACATATTCATATGGAAAATTTCACCCACATGTACTGTGTAATTCCAGATTTTTTTTTTTCCTGCTAATTATTATAATTTTTGTATTAGTAGTGGTGGAATCAGAGTAATGGTCTGCTTTTTCCCCCCTTGGAAAAACCGGAGATGCCATAAATAGACATGAATGCAAAAAGCCGCTGTGCCTTATGGTTTCAGATCACTGACCAGGGCTACAGCTTTTGATTTGACACCTAGTTTCTTTAGAAGTGAAAACTGCCAGGTCTAATGCACCGTTCAGAAAATCACCGCCAATCGCAGTGTGTGCTGCACCAACTCACCGATGAGCCCTGGCTTCTGAGCGGCAGATGAAACTCTTCTTCAAACAACTTGACCTAAGGCAACCAGAGACGGTACCCCCACAATATTCTCCACTAGGCCAACGGCAAAATGAGACTGGAGATGTTTTCTGAATTGATTGACATTCCACGGAGCGATCATAACGTTTGCCCTCGGTAGATGTAAGAGCCATCGCGGTGATTAAAATTCTGAAGGTGGTCTGTGAAGATTTCCTGATTGACATGATCAATTTCTGTGTACTAATACCTCCAGGGCACGATAAGAGCCGACCCACATGAGCTGTCAGTATTATTTATACATTTGGCAGATGCTCTTATCCTGAGGCAGAAATGGAATGGTGCCTCCATTACATCTCACAGTCGCAATAGGGAGACCAGTAATACACTCATTTAAAACCACCTCAAACTAACTCTTAGCATGCTCTTACGACAGTTATCCTTATGGCTCATACAAAGTGAATATAGTTATTGAAAAATAGGCCTGTGAATCATCAGTGCAATACTGCTTCATATTGAATGATGGCTTCCATTTGTTGTTGAGTTTCTAATATGTTGAGCCTTTGAAAGTATAAATGCTAGTCTCCAGTAGTAGTACAAAAACATAAATCACCATGGTAACAGTTAGTGTCCCACAGTAGAGCAGCTAATGTGCTAGCTAAGATAGCTTGCATTTTTATATTAAATTTAAACAATGCTGCCAAGTAACATCTTATTTGTAAAATTAGAGTAGAGCAACAGGCAGACATGATTAGACCCCAATCATATGAACTAATGGAAGCAAAAACAATGATTCCATGGCCCAAACAATTAAAATGGGTGAATTCTGCTACACAGTGATGACTCCCTTATGTATAGGTGAGTAATGTACTTGAATTAATGCATTTTCAGTTCTCCTTGTCTTTCATCATTGATGATCCAGTAAAGTCACCCTTAAACTATATACTCGACTCGCAGTCTCAAAACCAGCCGCCAAGTTTTAGAATCATGTTGTTACACATGTAAGCAAGAACCTTGCTGGTTACTTCCATTTTCTCATTCAGATCTCAATTAAAAATATACCTTTTCTTGCAAATACTATTTTCCTGTCACTATACCTTCTCCGCACCACTGGCTTTTACTCTTATTGTCATATTGTTCTTAGCATATTTACCTTTGTGGGTTTATATGTATATCCCGTATTATAATCTTTTTCCTCACTTCAGAGCTGTATGCTCTGTATATTCTGCACATGTATTTGCATATTAAGCAACCTTGAGTTTATGAAAAGTGGTAGAGAAACAAGTTATTATTCTCATCATAATTCTATAACAGCTAGTAAGTGTGCTGCTGTAAACCAAGTGAGCCACTCAGTGGTGCTCCGCAGGTGTGTGTACCTCTGCTCCATGTACGTTTCCTCATTGTCTCTCTCAGTCTGACAAACACATATCTGCACACAGCTATAAACCACACCTGCAAAACTCCATCACAATATGAAACTTGTGACTTCAACTGTGAGTTCACTTGCCAGTTCACCCAAGGGCTACATTGGGCATTTCAGGTTAGGTTACTCATTAATTCCAGACTTCTGTAAAGAATGGGGAATCTGCAATGCCGTTGATGCCTAATTGAATCATGCACTCGAAACACAACAGTGGCAGGCATCCCATGGGTGGGATTTCTGGGGTAAAGGATCCACTGACAAGTCCTGCAGATCCATTCATGTCCCTCTGCTTGGATGAGCAGTGCTTTGTACAAAGAGGTCTGGCGTTGTTAAGGAATTATAGGATCAGAAACAAATAATGTAACATGGCTAAAATTATTCAACATGATTTAGGCTGAGAACCCCTAGAGATCAAATACAAAATAATAAACACAAAACACATTAATAATATAGTTATAACACAGGTATAACACTTTTAATACTGGAATAACATACTTATAACACCAGTATAACAGTTTATAACAATTGTAACACCAGAATAACACTTTCATAACATGGGTATTGTATTTTATGAATGTCTCGTTTCAAAACAAAACTATATTTGAAACATTAATAAATGTAACTACAAACAGGAATGCATACAAATAGTTAAATCCATTAGCAATAATATTTAGAATTTCATGAACTTGAATGAATATTCATCAATCATGAATATGCAGACGATGATTTAATTTGTCATATTTTATTTATATTTACATTTTACTGCATCTCGCACTCACCATGAGTCATATACTGCTCTATAGCACTACACGCAGCACCCAATGTTGAATATATGTTTAAATAAATAAATAAATCATCTGAAACTAGAGACATTTCATTCAAACTACCAACCAAAATGGTATGTACTTGGTCATACTTTCTTTCAAAGTAACACTCAGAAAGGCAAATTGTGAAAAATATTGAGTAATTACACTGACACACACTTGGCTTATTCTGGTAGCACAAAATCGCATAGTAACCTGCAGTTACTATGCTGTTCAACAACATTTAACATGACTCCTGATATAAATGTTGTGATGATGGTGCATTCTTTGGAAAGAGAAAACATGCAACTGTGCACCAGTGATAATTTGGGATTTAATGTCTAAATTAATTGTGCATACAATTATTGTACCATAAACAAAAATGGTAATCTATACAATACTAATGTCATTGGCCCCAAATTCCTTGTGCGTCTAAATAAGTTTCCATGTGTAAGCAGAATGGTCCTGTATTGAGTTTAGAACCATGCACTTTTGTGGGTCTCTGCTAGCAGCGTAAATATTGGATTACAAGGTAACAAAAAGGTAACATGGTGTAATATGTAATATTCCCTGTAATATGAAAATATTGGTTTTGTAGTTTTGTGGCTAAACCCGGAATAAGTGTATCCTAATAATTTTATTTTGCTCAGGTAGCATCTACTGGTGTGAAGTTTATATTTCTGGGTGCCAGCAGCTCTTCATTTAGAGTACACCCTCTCATAAAGCACAGTAGAGAGCTGAACCCTCTGATACTGCTCTTTACTCTATAGTCATACACACGCACTGTGTACTCACCATGCACTCACAGTGAGTCATATACCACTCTACAGCACCACGTACTCAGTTAGTCATATACCTCTCTATAGCACCATGCACTCACAGTGAGTCATATGCCACTCTCCAGCACCATGCACTCAGTTAGTTATATACCACTCTGCAGCACCCTGTACTCAGTTAGTCATATACCACTCTATAGCACCATGCGCTCACAGTGAGACATATACCACTCTACAGCACCATGCACTCATAGTGAGTCATATACCACTCTACAGCACCATGCACTCAGTTATATACCACTCTACAGCACCATGTACTCAGTTAGTCATATACCACTCTATAGCACCATGTACTCAGTTAGTTATATACCACTCTACAGCACCATGCACTCAGTTAGTTATATACCACTCTACAGCACCATGTACTCAGTTAGTCATATACCACCCTATAGCACCATGCACTCACTGTGAGTCATATACCACTCTACAGCACCATGCACTCACAGTGAGTCACATACCACTCTACAGCACCATGCACTCAGTTAGTTATATACCACTCTACAGCACCATGTACTCAGTTAGTCATATACCACTCTACAGCACCATGCACTCACAGTGAGTCACATACCACTCTACAGCACCATGCACTCAGTTAGTCATATACCACTCTACAGCACCATGTACTCAGTTAGTCATATACCACTCTACAGCACCATGCACTCAGTTAGTCATATACCACTTTATAGCACCATGCACTCACTGTGAGTCATATACCACTCTACAGCACCATGTGCTCAGTCAGTCGTATCCCACTCTACAGAACCATGTACTCAGTTAGTCATATACCACTCTAAAGCACCAAGTGCTCAGTTAGTTATATACCACTCTACAGCACCATGCACTCAGTTAGTCATATACCACTTTATAGCACCATGCACTCACTGTGAGTCATATACCACTCTACAGCACCATGTGCTCAGTGAGTCATATACCACTCTACAGCACCATGTACTCAGTGAGTCATATACCACTCTACAGCACCATGTACTCAGTGAGTCATATACCACTCTACAGCACCAAATGCTCAGTTAGTCATATACCACTCTATAGCACCATGTACTCAGTGAGTCATATACCACTCTACAGCACCATGTGCTCAGTCTTATACCACTCTACAGCACCAAGTGCTCAGTTAGTCATATACCTCTCGACAGTATCATGCACTCACGGTAAGTCATATACCTTTCTACAGCACCATGTTTTCAGTTAGTCATATACCGCTGTAGAATGCATGCAAAAGTATCACAGCTCATAAGTGTCAATCTTAAATAAATCTTGTTATAGTGCAGGTTTTAATACATTGGCTCTTGCTATTTTTCGAATGAATTAGAGTTGTTCTATTAAGAAGTTGTGTTTTTATTGTGGAGGTAAAGTGCAGATCTCTGCTTGTGTTGGAAACGTAAACACGGCGCAGAGGGAGTTCAGCTCAAGTGCAATGAACCTCATGACTCCAGGCAACGAAGCACCCGACGCTGCCACAACAACAAAACCTCCACCACGCTGACGCACTCAAGATTTCAGCTTTTCTCCATTCCTCTCTCTGCGTGCTGTTTCTGGGAGTCACACAGCAGTCTCTGGCTAAAACAGCGTTTTATCCGCCCCTCCGTTTGCTGTATGCCATGAAAACAAAAGCCAATGGCATCCTGTCTCATTTCTCAACAGCACACGCCTGTAGGCGGAGGAACTGAATGGAGATGACTGACCCCCCTCCACAGATGCAGTGCTTTGGGTGGGGAACCCATTTATGGGGAACCCATCTATAGCACGGCTGAAACCCTTGCCCCTCCCCCAGGCTAATGCAGAAAGAAAACCGCATGTACTATTGTGATCAGTACCCACACAATAATTTAACCTCCGAACGCCAAAACATGCCTGGAGACAAAAAGATTTAACACCAGATAATAATACCAATAAATACATGGTATAAATAACACAACTAATGAGACAGTAATTCAGCCATTTTATTGCAAGGCCACGGCAAACAAGGCTTGGTGTCACCTGCAGTAATAACTGTTAATCAGCTGCTTATATAAAGGCTGAGCATCCCACTCCCTGACCTTTCCAGGATTCAGCAGGGCCAGAAGTGACCTAGCATGCATTATTATTTCTGTATCCAAGGAAATGGCTTTGCCTTTAATTGTGGTTAATAATCCTTTTAAATCTGCATTATGATTCATTCTACTCTTGAGAAAATTAGCTGAAATTCGGGCAAAATGAAGGTCTTAGTGGTGAACAATCCTTCAGAAATTTCTTGTGAAGTATTGTTGTGAAATATACACTCAGTGGGCACTTTATTAGGTATTTATTAGACTTAAGTCTCCTGATGTAGCCTATCCACTTAGAGGTTTGACACATTGTATGTTCAGAGAGGTTATAGTGGTTATTTACGTTACTGTCACCTTCCTGTCAGCTTTGACCATTTTATTTATTCTTTTCATTTTTGTAGCATATGATTATTATTTCTCTGTTTAAGAACCTCTGTATTTTACACTTTTTATAACTAAATTAGTATATATTTGTGTTCCTGCTCTTGTCATATTGGTGACATTATTACAATGCAATTTAATGATGACCTGCTAAAATATTTAGGTCTTTCTAATAACTGCTGACATAATTATGTTTTTGGGTCTTATGACTGCAGCACACAATATTTCAATATGTTTAGCATAGTGGGTTTGTGTTTTGAGCATTCTACGACATGAAGCGATGATGACTCTGCACTCCCCAGTCCGTGAAAGATTTATAACAATAACTGAAATAAGGGCATATGTGCAGGTGCCTGTAATACCAAGGACTACCCCCGGTGTGCTCAACAAACGGCATGCCAAGATACATGCCATATGAGATATACAGTCTGTGCCAGAGAAACATATCCACTATCTTTACAACTCTTGGGAAATGGCTCTGCGACCTTTGCCTGTCTTCTCATCCAGCAAAACTGCTCTCATGTTAGTTATTCTTCACCTGGGGGCCCGGTAAACATTTTTGTGGTGAAATGTGAAATACCATTGAGACGTTCAGGTGAAAACCCACTTACAGTGAGTTAAAAAGTGAAGGATAAAGCCAGGCTACACCTGGGTAAAGACAGAGCTACTTTGGGGTTAACCTAGTCCGATTATGTAAAAACATCTCTCACCTTACATTTCCACTCCTCTAGATGTCTCTACTCATTGAGGATGCAGTTGGCGGATGTTTCTTTGCTGGTGGGAGGTGGTCGTCATTTTAGCTTTAGCTCACGTATGACGGTGAGTTGAGATGCCTGATTGGTGTCTCACTAACAGGAAGCTCAAGCAGCCTGGTTCTCACAGCACAAGACTGGCTCACAGTGTAAAAACCCACCCATTAGAGACCAACCTCACTGTGACATGGCCAGTAACTGCTTCAGTGTTTTAAAGCCAAATTTGATTATCCAAGGTTATAATTATTTTAAAGATCTTTGTGCATATTGATTGTTTGATTGACTTCAAGTATGTGTTCAAAGGTGAGCTATAAACTGTTTGATCATGGTCCATTTTCTTTATCTTCTGAATAATGGGCAGTCCCTGGTCTTTATTCCTAGCTTCATCTTTTTTTATTATTTAAAATACTGCAACGATTTAAAAAAAATCTGAAATGAAGAGCCAGTATTTTACATACAATAGTCAGAAACACATTGTTTATCAGGTGCAGTAATCGTTTTCCACAAAGCCATTAGCCACAAGTATAGTTCTATTTTATTTGTCTCTATAAATGAAATGGAAAAACATGTCACTAAATTAATGTGTGCCTTGAGAATATGTGCTTCTTTTTTTCTCCACTTGGGCAGGGGGGAGGTATTTTGGTATTATTGGTATTCTGAGCGCTTGCACAGACCGGGTTATTTGGTTTATACAGCTGTATATTTAGTGAAGTAATTCAGGTTAAGTGCCTTGCTCAAGGGGACAGCGGCAGCTCTTCCACGGGGAACTGAGCCCACCAGTGCGTTACAAGCCCCACTCCCTAACCATCCTGCTCTCCTAAACCTTATCCTCCCTGGAAATAGTCACCTGCTATTATGCATCTGAATTATTCGGTCTAGTTAGTTGCTTTGTTTATTAAATATGACTAAGGAAATACTAAATACAGAAACATACAGAGAACAACAGTTACAGTACCTATTTAAGGTTTAGTTTGCACTTCAGACTATTCTGAAACATGAATATATGATATACTATTTAAAATAAACCTCATCCCCTTGGGAATGTGTTGCTTTGAAACACTTCTGAAAGGTGATGAGATGTACACTGACGTGCAGTATAATCAAACAAACAATCCCTTGTGTAAACATACTAGATTTTGTTCTAAATCTGGAATTGAATAAATGAAGAGTTGTATTTTAACGGTTCCCCCTGCTTTTTTCATATCATTTCCCTAAAATCAGTTTTGCAACTGCAACAGGAGAGCGATATTGATCGGTAGCCTGGGAATACATGATTTTATTTTAAATTCAATAACATCACACAATGACGCAAACAGGTTCCAGCAGCTTTTCTCTTCTCGTCAGTCTTCTGGTTTGATGTTTGCTCTGTACCAGCTGTACAATATGCTGTATTTCTTTAAATCACATTTTAGTAAAATTGTCATAAGAGGCAAAAAGATGTCTACACGTATTGCTTACTCAACATCTGAGTGCATTTTCAAATGAGCACATTTTCCAGTTATTTCTTGGAAAGACAATTTCCACGGCATCCGATTGATTTTCTACAGCTATTGCTATTACATCAACCAATTCCTCATTGTTGAATCATCCGGTATGTTGCCATTTAGAAGTCCAAGGGCAAGTATCTCAACTATGCTTCCTGTGGTATTTGAAATGTATGAAATTGATGGGTGTCTCGATCCACCATCTCATAGTATTCGACTGAAGCAGGTGTCTTTGTATTTTATTAAGCCAGACTGGCTCAGGAGACTGAGAGAGTTTGACACATTAAGGCTTGCATATCCTTCTCTGACTGCAGTTGTTAGCACACCTTTAGATATATCCATATGTCTATATTCATAAATATTAATAAATACTTTATTCTCTGTTATGTCATAGGCTGTGTTATGTTTTCATAAAATACGAGTCACAAGAAATCTCACAATCTCTTGAACAAAAGGGATTAAATGGGGACAGGTGGTTTTGTTCTCACATGAGAAAATGCTAGGATCTTGGAAAGCGCCATGCCGTGAGAAAGGGTTAAAGCTTTCTGAAGCCTCATGAAGCTCGCTATGGAACATCGTGTTGGGAAATCCAGGCAATGCCTTTGAAGATCTGAAAATGTATTCCCAAATGCTGCCATTCACATACTTTGGGATTCTTTATCACTTTTTTATATGCCAGTATAATATTCTGTTCAGATATTGTTTGCTGGTTTTCTGATAAATCTATCAACCTAAAACATTTATGTCTATACCTGGGGGGGCATTTACATAAATATTAATTGTAATATATAAAAAAGACAAAGTCTAGTCACTTATTGTATAAAGGGTGAGTAAGGGCATGTTTAGTAATGTAAATCTTTCTGGAAACAAAAGGACTTTGGCCTGCTAAGAAATGGGTTGTACTGCAGGATCCCCACATTATAGCGAGCAATCTTGGGGGTTTAGTGTTGTATATTTACTTGGTAGATTGGGGGATATTGACTGTGCACCCCCTGTAGCTTTTGACCATGAACATCAACATGGTAATAGGTGTTTTTTATTGTAAGATGATTAGCTAGCCAATAGCCTATGGTTAGACTTTGAGCATTTTTTGGCTTTAGCAATAGACTCAGATTTGCTAATTTACATCGCTAGCTGGCTAGCAAACTCATATCCCAATGGTCAAGTTTGGGAATCTGTAAATGTTAAATGATACGTATTGTATAGTTCTTGCCTTGTTTTCTGAGGCGTTGCATGTATTGATCACCCAATATGGATGTAAATACCTTCAAATCGGAGCAGCAACTCTGTAGCCTCATATTTATTTGTTCCTTTCAAGTCTAATGTACCAGAGTACAGATCCGAAACCCACTGTGCCCTGAATAAAGTGTTGCCCCCCTAAAATCGGTGAGTGCCCCCCCAATAAGTGCAGTCTGGAATCAGGGCTGTGGCATAGATTGCAGCATTACCAAACAGCTGCTGGAAGCTGGATTCATAGGAGAAAATACATTAAAGGCAGGAAAAGTTGTCACCCTCTATGTAATTTGATGAAGAGGCTTCAAGCTGCTGCATCACAGCTGTGACATGGAGGAAGAACAGTGAATAAATTAAGGGTGCAGGAAATATTCCTGTTCAGCTCCACTGCAGGTGTTTGAGCAGCCTGTGGCTATAAGCCAGGTGGGAAGAACTGGAGACCGAGTTGGTGCCCAAATCCTGGGGAGGCCAGACGGACTGCAGCTGAAAAGTGTTGGTTAGAGCGCTTGTTCCAGCCTCCTCCACTCCCTCGACACAGTTACGAGGGCCCTCAGGATGCTGACGTCCAGTGATGATGTGCAGCGGTTGATCTCAGTGAGGGCCCTCCCATTTATAGTTCCAAAACCAGCTGATATCCAACACTGCTTAGTCTGCCCATAACATGAACACCACAGGGACATACATTACATAACATTACATCACAAAGCATTTATCAGATGCTCTTATCCAGAGCGACATACAACGCAGTGTGCTACTCCTCTACCCACAGGGCTTCCTGCTGCAGAGTTACACCAGTCCTTGATGGCTCCCTGGCCCAGAGAAAGGTCTGCCTGCACCATATGCAAAATGGTGATGGGATTTCATGTAGTGAGACCACCATTATCACAGGCAAAGTGCTGCTGTGTTTGGGACATTCAACACGAGGGCTATCAGCTCTTTTACTCCTTCCAAAGGTTATCCTGGTCACACTGCCTATCACAGTAATGTTATTAGCTAGATAAATAACTGGAGAAAGGAAAAATAAGAAATTTATAGATGTTTCATATTGAAACGGACTGTTTATCCAGTATTCATGCTGTATCATTAACAGTAGAAAGGTCAGAGCTGACGCCATCGGGCATTTATTTGATAGTCATTGTTGTTTTAACAGCACATTTGGACTAAATGTTTATTTTAGTATTTCTGCTGTGGAAAAGCAATTCAAGGTTATATTTATTTGCAGTAGGCATATTTATATTCTGGGTAAGGTCGCTCAGATCTGTATGGTGTTCTGTAAACAATTCTTTACGTTGTTCATGTCTTGTTTACCATTTTATGCTGATGCTGCTCGTTTTATGGTCAGTCATAAACATAGACAAACACGGCTCTGCATCGCACAAAATCTCTGCAAGTATTAAATGGGCCCAGGAACATCATTCATAAATATTGACGGTAACAGCCCTACACCATGCTAAGTCTCCGCTAATATTAAATAGCAGCAGTAATATTTACTGCTTTTTAAAGGTGTCCAATAGATCAGCATGGCTGCTTGGGCCTGTCCTATCCTTTTCTCTCCATAGGAACAGCTCACATGTAATGAAAACTAATGGAAACAGTTCATGTAAATTGGGAGAGTGCACATATATGACACATTTACTGTCAAGCAGGCTGATAAAAATGGATTTTCCCATTTGGATAGGATTTATATAACCAGAGGAATGGAGCGCATAATTTAAATTTACAGTTAAATGATATTACTATTACCCTGGTATGCTGACAGTGTCTCTTGTTGAAAACTGTGGGTAAAATGTTTTAATATTTGTTCAGAGTTTTGCCGTTCGTTCACCAAGCGCCTGCTTCCCCAGAGAGATGCAGGGTCACATGATCTGTGGATTACACCGTAAACTCATATCATCTGGGTCTGAATTGGATGTTGACTTTAATTTGAAAACAACAAAAAAAACAACGTTCTCCCAGTGTAAAGAATGATGCCTTTTAATATACAGATGTGTAGAAGCAAGGTCAGAGACCTGATGACAAAGACGCCAGGAGTGGCGTCTGATGACACGTTTTGGGCATTGGAGGGTCATAGTGTGGGCAGAACCCAAAGAGACTTCAAGCCTCCTCACCACAAGCCTAGAAAATGCAACCTGCCACTGTGATCTACAGGTCCCATTCAACGAATTACAACCCTGGACCTGCCTGCAACACACCTGTGTTTACCTTCACGCTAATGCTATTTCCATTCATTTGAACTAAATCTGTACAATCTGTCCTTAACATTAATATATACTGCAAAACACCTGGTTTCTCAACAATTAATGTATGTTGTTGAAAAAAGATGGAGCAACATCATTAGCAGAAAATGCTGTGCGTGCATGTGAAGGATGGTGCAGTTCAGTATAAATGTGAGTACTGCAGACTGCTTTTAACTGTCTTAAAGTACTGTGAAAATGTGACAAACTTCATTTTTACATCCAACAAGCTATTTGTTCAAATCTGCTAGGTTAAACGTAGTGTCTAATTTTCACCTAATTATTAATTAATTAACACTTACGACTCATACTGATGAATTCTTAATTATATATTAGTTATTCTTAAAGTTTGATTATCTATACCATCAGTGCTCCCAATATTAACACAATCTGAACTTTAACTACTTAATTTGCTTTAAATAATTATAATTTATAGTTTCCAAAAGATTAAGGTTGATATTTGGCACAGATGAGGGTGTTATAATATTATACATTTTTTATTTCATTTACATTTGTCAGATTTTTGTTGGAAATGAAACAGTTATGATAGATTTGCCACTATAGTGTCGGTGTATTAGCATGTAAAACTACTACAGAGCAGGTGAAAAGAACATAAACAGCAGTGTCCTTGGTGCCCAAAGCCAGCTACTGATTGAAATAAGCGGTTGTAGAGGAGGGAACTCCATAAGGGGAATCCATAGGCTGTTTGCTCACTCATGTTATGGCCATATTATCCAGCCCTTCTGGGTCTGTTCTCAGCATTCCTCTGTGGCTTGGTTTACTTCTGCTAGAAGCAATTCCAAGGCCTCCATAATGTGCTTCAGCGTGTTCTGTGTTGTATATTTGAGCTTAGGTTGACTGGGGTTTTCCTGGCTCAAAATCATAATTTTGTACTTTTGTACAGGCCATATCAAGTTGAAAACATAAAATGGTTTGGATGTTTGTTTTTTAAACAACCTCGCTATAATGTGATAAATGAGGTCCAACAAAATGCATTGTGTTATTGGGAGGTTAATGAATTTACTTACCAATTAAAAGCAAGGAAAATGTTTTTACTCGTTATCACCCGCATTATAAGGCCAAACTAAAAATACACACACACTATTTGAGATGCTTTTACTGCCTTTATTCTGTTATGAATCAGAAAAACACAAAGCATATGACCGAACCTTCAACACACATACTGTACCCATGTATAAACATAAATTAAGCATGTAGTAAATAGACCGATGATTACAACTAAAATGTGCACGTGACAAATACAGAATAACCATCCATAAAACATTGCTCATACTGACATTCCTTTGGTTTACACAGTACTAAAATAGGCTGCTGTACTACTGATTACCATACTAAAGGAGCGATGCATTATAGAAACCTTTACTCCGTTAAACATCGTTGTCATAATGCCTCTTAACATTGAACATTTTAAAAGATAACGGCATGGGAGTCGAGCGTGTAATATCCAAATTCACATTATTGCAGGGATTTGTTGTATTGGACGTGCTTGGGTGTGAAAGAATACAAGATTAAGGCTACCTGTCCAAACTCAGGGAACGGCATTCAGCTGCTGAAGCTTTGAGTTCTTTCATAGTGTGTTTACTGCACCATATCATAGTAATGCTGCTATTGCAGTTACACATTATATAAATCCGCCATGTGCAAGACTTGTGCTTGTATTCATTCAAGTTAATTGGTAGTTAACTTGTGTGTGTGTTAAAATGCATCACTAAAAATTTTAAAATCCACAACACTGAAATCTGTAGGAAGTGGCTAAAAGAAGAGGCTCCATAGATTGCTACATAGATTGAGAACACACAATGCATAGAATGAGAAGATTCCCATTTCAAAATAGCTTTCTTTTTGCCATCAGCATTGAAAAGTGCTGAGAACCCTTTTTAATCCAGTGGAGCGGTGCACTGTGGGACTGCTGGCTCTTGATCCTCCATTTTGAAGTACTGTCGACTGTTCCCAGTGGCCACAGCTGTGCTTTTGTAGCGCGTTTGACTTGCATATATGCAGTTGTTCTGAACCGCCTGCCCTTGGTTCAAACAGATCAGCATCCATTATAAGCACTCCCCCAGAGACGGGGAATAGTCAGTGTTGTAAGGCTGTTCTGTTTGAACATGCTTTTGCTCCTCTGTTCTGGTTACTCCAACTCTCACACTATGGCATTGACAAAAAGGCTTCCAGGAATGAAGGGAGGGAGTGGATCTCAACGAAAACATCTTTATCAAATGATTTATCGAGGAAATGGAGCTCAAAATACTTTTTTTTTTTTTTTCTTCTTTAAACCACAAAACCACAAGAGAGTTGTTCTCAGTGGACTTCAGAAACCATCGTTGAGACCCCTTGCACAGTACGATTCTCGGTGAAACAGCTGTGAAGATACGGATGAAAGCCTTACGTGCACAGCGCGTTTCACAGCTTCGGGATGCTGAAGTGAAAAAGGGTGGTGGTGCCCCGAGCCTGGCGTTCCTCTGCACTGCACTGCTGTTGGTGGAAAGAACACTGTTCCTGAACGCGGAAACCAAACGGTTGCGGGCAAAATTCCCTTTTGCTTCCTGGGGAAAAGCTCTCTCCCGCTCCTGCTCGAATGATGTGGGGAAGAGACGTGTTGTGGGGTGCCTCCCGGGAGAGAAGGCAGGGAGGCTTTACTGTAGAGGGTAATTTCACTCTGGTCTAGATCACGTGTTTCAGCTGTGAACGTGTTTGTATGCCTGCTTTACAGTGAAACATTTTAATGGCATTTTTATTTTGGCAGAAAAAAACAAAAAAAACAACAACTGGTAGAAAAGCATCTTCTGCTGCCCTCTAAAGTCTGAAAAATACTCTGGCCCTACTCGTATTGTGATATCAGTGTACCTTTTTGGCGGTACTACTATTTGATATATCCACTCTCAATCAAGCTATGGAGTGGGTTGAAGCCTAAATTTGTCCATTTTTTTATTTTATTTTATTTTTATCGCTCATGTCGCTAATGTCCGAAAGCCAGCTGTTACGGATCGATATCACAGGGAGCAGTGCTGGCACCCGATGCGTATGTCTGCATTATATGCATCATTCTGAGTCACATGCATTAGCCTGTATTATCTTACTCTGGATTGTGTGCGTTTGTATGTATTCCATGCATTTGTCTGTATTACATGCAGAGGAGTGTGTTTAATTGCTTATACCTGCCTGGTTGTGCAGTCTCATTTTGTCTGATATTAAAAACATCTGCATTTCTACCCCTTTTATTTCTGTCATAAGTGCAACACAACTTCTCCCTTCATACAGCAATGGAGCTGAGTGTTTTTGCACCTTCGTCTCTGTTGCTGAGTCTCAGCGGAAAGTAGAAGTTGGAAAATATCATCGCAGTGGGGGACGCAACTCTGTGACATTCTCCCACCATGCTGCCTGCCGGTACAGGATGTGCCCACTTTAACTGCAGTCTGAAAGATTACACTCTTTTCATCATCTGATGCCTTCCGGAAGGCAGGTGGGGATGGACCGAATGTGAAATCTTGGCATCTTCGCTCAAATTCTACAATTACATCATATTCTTTCAGGACTGAACTTTCCTGTCTAAATATTTTTACATTGCCATGTCAATCAAATTTTCTGTATTGATTTATGTGAGGCTAAACTGATGTTGTGTTGAGTGGAATTGATTTTACATCAGACGGATTTACTTTTCTTGTGCATGAGAAAGAGGCACCTGCTGTAAAGGCTGAAGCCCTGGTGTGGCCGCAGTAAGATCAGTGCAGCTGTTGAGCCCTTGTGCACGGCCCTCATATTGCTCTGCTTTTTCTCCCTAACAAATCCTTTGTTGTGTTGGCAGTGTGTTCCTCCCAATGACTTAGTTTATTTTTATGTTTATGTTTGACTATGAATAGTTAAGATTATGAATAGTTCCAGTCTTTATACGAAGAGATGAAAATGGGCGTGCCTTGTGGATTCAGACAAGGGCTTTGCAGCTAGTACTGTAAGTATTACTCTCCAAGTCTGCCTTTTACAGTAAAACGTGTTGCTGAGGGACAGGCCATTACTGGGACTGAAGGTTTTCACTGTCTGTCTCTCCCAGCTATCAGTATCCCCAAGTTCCTCAGGAGTTTTAGTTCACTGGCTATAAGAAGCTCATGAAATCTCTGGACATAAAACTTGCTGAACCTTCAACCTCAGGGATTTAGAAGAGGGTTCACGGCAATTTCATGTGATATCCATCAAAATAATTCACATTAACTGTATGCTAACTTAAAACTCTAATAGCCTAATACATATGTTTTATTTAATTTGTAACCTTAGTCAGTGATGTGATCTACTGTCCCAAGTATAAAGTGAAAGTATAGTATAAACCTTTTCGTTTTCCAGAGTATTTCTGGCGCAATGGAAAGGAGGAAAAATAGTTCAGCAGATTAAGCAGTGTTCTGTAGAAGCAGTCATGGACCTCCCCTCTGAAATATACAATCGAATACTTCCTACTGAATATACCATGGGATAATTCTGCTGGAATAAACCATATCATAACTGCCTGAATATACCATGGAATACTTCTGCTGGAATAAGCCATATCATAACTCTGCCTGAATATACCATTGAATACTTCTGCTCAAATAAACCATAATTATAACACTTTTGGCTGAATACACGATTGAATACTTCTGCCGAAATAAAGCGCATAATGCCCCTGGCTGAATATACCCTGGCAGCGTCTGCCTGCATATACCATCTCTTGAGACTCTCCCCCAGCACAGAGCAGTTTGCTCTCTGGTCACTTTGAACCAACACAGTGAAGTTTGATCTCTGTGCTCTGAAAGATGGCGTCTCCCTCGCCAGGGCCCCTCGAGAGCTGAAGATTCCTTTCTTCTGTCCCTGTGAGGGAGACATCTCCATACCAACCTGGCTAGCCAAGAACAGACTGTCCCAGAAAAATCTCCAGGAACTGGTCCCGGGAGGGGTCAAGGGGCCCTGTGCCAAATGTGATGCTCGGAGCTGTCCTGCTTCTGGGCTTCTCGGTCCTGCATGTGTATGCAGTCCTTCCCCCAAAAATCCACGTTACACTATCAGTCACACTGTGCTAAAGTCATGCCTTACACTGCATTAATCAGCAGTCTGTGCAAAAGTTAATTGTCACACTCTATTTATAAACAGGCTGTGCTAAGGTCATATGTTACACTATATCACTAAGCAGACTATGCTAAATGAATGCCTTACATTGCATTAATAAGCTGTCTGTGCTAAAGTTGTGTCACACTCTATTAATAAACAGGCTGTGCTAAAGTCATATGTTACTCTATATCACTGAGCAGACTATGCTAAATTAATGCCTTACACTGCATTAATAAGCTGTCTGTGCTATAGTTAAGTGTCACACTATTAATAAGCATGCTGTGCTAAAGTCATATGTTACACTGTACAAGTAAGCAGACTATGCTGAAGTTGTATCACACCATGTTAATCAGACTGTGCTAACCTCATGTGTCACACTGTGTTAATAATCAGGTTGTGCTAAAGTTGTGCATTCCTCTGTATTAATACGCAGACTGCTAAACTCATGTGTCACACTGTTAATAATCAGGTTGTGCTAAAGTTGTGCATTCCTCTGTATTAATACACAGACTGTGCTAAATAGATGATTAAGCAGCCACTGAGAGCATGGTGCACTGCTTGGTAGAGCGGGATACGCAGATATTCATATCAAAACTCACGCAGAGTTGAAATTAGTCTGGCAATTCACATTGAGATGGATCCCCAGTGTTAAGCGTTGTTTTCAAAGGATAATTTATGATTGTTATAATGACCTCATTGTTTGTGCAATGAAGGTGATAGTGTAAGGAAGTGATTGGAGTGCGGTGGAACCGGTGCCCTTATACAGGAAGGGGCGCATGCTTGACTGGATCCCCATCAGGCGGAGGCACCATGATACTACAGCAGGGCTGAGGGCGGCCATTTTGCCCTGGAGTCAACTTCACTCTGACTGGTAGGCCTGCAGTTGTACTCAGCCTTGTACTGATCGAGCTGCTCTCTGTGTTGGGCTGGATTTGGCAGTAATAGCCTGCCATGGTGTCATAGCTCCACTCAGCACAGCTGTCAGGAGGACATGGAGAACCACACACCCCTCTGACTGAGCAACACACCCCTCTGACAGAAACACACACCCCTCTGACTGAACCACCCACCCCTCTCACTGAACCACACACCCATCTGACAGAACCACACACCCCGCTGAACCACACACCCCTCTGAACCACACACCCCTCTCACTGTACCACACACCCCTCTGACGGCAACACACACCCCTCTGACTGACCACCCACCCCTCTCACTGAACCACACACCCATCTGACAGAACCACACACCCCTCTGAACCACACACCCCTCTCATTGTACCACACACCCCTCTGACGGCAACACACACCCCTCTGACAGAACCACACACCCCTATGATAGAAACACATACCCCTCACATTGAACCACACACCCCTCTGACAGGACCACACTCCCCTCACACTGAATCACACACCCCTCTGACAGGACCACACACCCTTCACACTGAATCTCACACCCCTCTGATAGAAACACATACCCCTCACACTGAACCACACACCCCTCTGACAGGACCACACTCCCCTCACACTGAATCACACACCCCTCTGACAGGACCACACACCCTTCACACTGAATCTCACACCCCTCTGATAGAAACACATACCCCTCACACTGAACCACACACCCCTCTGACAGGACCACACTCCCCTCACACTGAATCACACACCCCTCTGACAGGACCACACGCCCTTCACACTGAATCACACACCCCTCTGATAGAAACACATACCCCTCACACTGAACCACACTCCCCTCTGACAGGACCACACACCCCTCTGACAGAAACACATACCCCTCACACTGAACCACACACCCCTCTGACAGGACCACACTCCCCTCACACTGAATCACACACCCCTCTGACAGGACCACACACCCTTCACACTGAATCACACACCCCTCTGATAGAAACACATACCCCTCACACTGAACCACACACCCCTCTGACAGGACCACACACCCCTCTGACCGAAACACACACACCTTTGACAGGACCACACACCCCTCACACTGAACCACACACCCCTCTGACAGGACCACACACCCCTCTGACAGAAACACACACACCTCTGACAGAACCACACACCCCTCTGACAGAAACACACACACCTCTGACAGAACCACACATCCCTCTGAGCCACACACCCCGCTGACAGAGCCACGTCCAATTTCCTTCTCTTCATTGGATTCCGCGCTCAAATTCCGCCGCACGCCTCCCAATGCAAACAATGAATTTGTGATGTCAGAGCTTTCCCCGTTGTGTGCACCCAGGCATAAAACTGCCAGCATCAATATGGAAACTTTCCAAAGGCTGTTTTGCTCAAAGCGCACTTGAGAGCATCTCCGTGGGCTAATGCCTGTGTGCTAATGAGGCAGAGTCTCTGATGCTGCAGACACCCCTCTGTGTAGTCACGTAGGAGGGAGGTCACAGGGAAATCACTGATTTGCTATAGGCTTGGATTGTGGGCTGGGATTATAGTGGTTGAGGTCAAATGGAAATAGTCGAGTTGGAATAGGATTGGATTATAGGATGGGATTATAATGGAATGCATCTTTTTTAATACTTTTTTTGTTTGTTGAGCTGGCAAAAGTCATTCACTGGTGTGGAAGACCTGATTATGTTCTGGAATATATAATCCTTTGCAAATGCCAGTGAATTTGTCCATATTCAAGCCTTGCACAAGCAACTGGCTCTTTAGCTCCTGCAATGTACGTAGTAAAAATCCTCAGGCGGTGCAGGAAAAGAATCTGTAATCTGCAGATCCTGTGAGACAAACCATTCGTTATGTTGACAGGGATCGCTGAAGTCCATTACCTGCAAAGCTGAAACAAGTAACATGAGACATATGAAAAGCACCAGGAGCCATTCAGTTCTGTTGGCTGAGTCAGTCCGAAGGGAACCTTTGATTAACGTTGCTTTCCTGGTTTC
This sequence comes from Conger conger, assembly GCF_963514075.1. Classification (NCBI taxonomy): domain Eukaryota; kingdom Metazoa; phylum Chordata; class Actinopteri; order Anguilliformes; family Congridae; genus Conger; species Conger conger. Next base: position 16,445,980 of record NC_083772.1, read on the forward strand.
TCCAATCCGTTTTTTTATAGCCTGGAGATCTATCAGCAGAAGAGTGAGCCCTGTTATTTTCACAGCATCACTTTCTTCACCTTTTTCATTACAGAGAAATATCAACAAAGATTTAAAAAGATAAAAATAATACATTCAACACCTTTTGATTAACAGTTGGCTTACAGTTCTGGATCTCAAGTGAAATTTGAACGTGACCTTGTTATTGTTCCATAAATTGGTATTTAACTCGATGTTTCACATTGCTCAACTGCTCTGTGAGAGGATTTTCGAGACATGTGCTACATTGTTTGTTGCTGTAGTTCAAAGTGTGTTTGAATGTATAAACTGGCTTCCTTTTGAGAAACACAGTGAATTAAGTGCAAAGAAATATCAGATGTTCAGGGATTAAGGAGAGACACAAGAGGCCTTGTATAAATGTGTCATATGATGTAATATACATTTTAAATCTTTTTGGCAGGGCTGTCACACTATATTCTGTTTGGTCCCCCCCGCCAATATCAGAGACGGGCCCCTTGACCTGTGCTGGGGATTTTTTTGCCAACAGCAGCTGTATTACATCAACAGACATACTGTAGTTAATGATGGGAAACTATACAGGTGCATTTACATGCATAGAATATGAATTTGGGATGGAAGCAAAGGGAACTCAAGCCTTGAGGATGCTGGGTCCAAATGTGGGATTTTAGCAGAATGCATATTTTCCCTGTATTTGCATCATCGAATGACTCATTTTCTGGGCTAAATGTAAGTGTGCCTAAATGTGTCCTTTCCTCCCTGTGTGCTCCTATTCTGATGCATAGGAGGATGTTACTGTCTTCAGGTGCCTTAATCTCTCCCTCACAGCATGCGCTTCACAGCTAGAGCTAAACATGGCACATTGCGCCTAGTTACTGGGGGTAGATATCGGGGGCTGGCACAGTCCAGAATTCCTGGTGATACCAGGTCCAGAATTCCTGGTGATTCCAGGTCCAGAATTCCTGATGATTCCAGGTCCAGAATCCCTGGTGATTCCAGGTCCAGAATCCCTGGTGATTCCAGGCCCAGAATTCCTGGTGATTCCAGGTCCAGAATTCCTGGTGATTCCAGGGCCAGAATTCCTGGTGATACCAGGGCCAAAATTCCTGGTGATACCAGGGTCAGAATTCCTCGTGTTCCCATACTTTCTTCAGACTCTGATTTATTTATGTCAGACTGTTGCCTCGCTGCATATACTGTACCTGCTCATTTTTCAGCCTGTGAACTGTATCATGCCTGCCTTCTGTATGCATTGTTTTGGTAGACTGATAGTAGATCAAAGAGGAACTCCACCCAAAATCATATTTTTATGTCTTCTTTCCCTCATAATTGGTGTGGCCTGTGTTTCATGTCTGTATCTGTATCTGCACAATAATAGTTCTTTTTTCTGTATTATGCTCTTCATGTTGTAGCGAGGGTTTGTTCAGTTTTAAATTAAGTTCAGCACCTAATTATAATTTTGTACATCTGTAGAGCCCAACCTAGCGAGACGGTGAAAAAAAACATGTATTTTATTGACAATGCTTTTGCATATATTAATAATAGAAAACAATAATTAGCATACTTTGGTGGGGGGGCTTCTTCACTGAAGTCAGGGACATGGCTGAGTTCCAGTCCAAGCAACGTGGACGTGCACCGAGCTGCTCTTCAGGCCCTGCTGCAAGGGAGATACTGGAGGAAAAGTCTGAAGTTAGTCCTCAAAACAGCCGTCCAGGGAAAATGAGCCAGCTTGTTTTATTTTCTGGGCAGTGGCAGGCCAACTGTCTCGATGATCAAGTGTGATGTGGGTTGGGATGCACAGCAAAGTCCATCGAGGTTGTCAAGGTTAGACAATGACTTTATCCTCAGAGCAAAGTTGGTAAAGTTTTTATTGTCAAAAGTCACTGATGCAATGGATGAGCTCCTTCGTTCCAGGTTGCTTGATGGTTTTGGTGTACTCACGCATTTGATAAGCACGGATAGGCCAATCATATACCATCACTTTAATGTTTATGCATACCAAAAAATCAGGTACCCGCTTCTCAACGGGGGTGTTCCTGCACAACCTGGCACTTAATCCACCAAGCAATCTGTGCAATCATTGCTGGATTTCAGGAGGAAGGGACAGACTACCAATGTCCCTGTTTAACATTGCAATGTTTAGATTAGGGCTGCCCAATCCTATTCCTGGAAACTACAGTCCAGCAGGGTTTCATTTCAACCATAATTTGGCGCACCTCTACTAATTGTAATCTTACCCAGAAAGCCGGTGTGGGTGCAGGCTTTTGTTCCAACCACCTGATTGTACTAATTAGGGTCCGTAACACATACTCTCATGGTTGATGAGTAGAATCAGGTGTACGAACAATAGCCCAAATATGTACCCAAATAGGCCCTTTCTGGGAAAGACAAAATGGTGATATACCAAACCAACAGGTGAAACAAATATTGAAGAACTTCAACATGCGTTCAACAACCTTAACTGAGCAAGATATCTGTATGTTGCAATGACAACCAACATGAGCTGGGGTCCCCCAGGACCAAACCTGAGCACCGCTGACGTGTAGGTATCTTTGATCAGGGGAGTGCTTTGGAATAGAGGCACAGCTGCTATTTGCTCTCACTTTATGTGGGCACAATCACATTATTTAAAAGGAAGAAGAGAGGAAATGTTGAGTCTTGGTTTTGCTCCATCTGTAACCTCCAGGACATTCTCCACAGAGGCTGTATACTCAGGTGACTTCATTGATTTAATTTTATTTGTATTTTTCCAGCCAGACTTTGTTGAGTTTGGGGGAATGTAATGAAGTGGAATTGTATTACGAGGTAGCAGGAAATCGTGGCTCTCTTCTGCACCGTGCGGCTAAAATCTGCCCCCGCCCGGACTCCCTCCCGGCAGCCCCCCGGGGGATATTATGACAACGACGGGGAGAGCAGCCTCATTTAATGTAATAACCGGCCAGCCCTGTGCTTTAGGGGGCTGAGTTCGGCCTCTGCGACATGACAGCTGACATCATGCCATCAGTCTTGGTGACAGGCAATGACTTGAGACTCTAACAAGGACGGCAGGATTCAGTGCTGTCTGCTGTCTCCCACTGTGCCTTATTTTTACATTTTATTCTGTCTTATCTGTGAGAATAAGTTTTCAAGTTTTGTACGATCTAGTCAGATTGCTGTATTACCTGTAAAAAGGCAAAGCCTCAGCATGTTATGTGCTTGGTGCTTAACCATGATACTTCTCCTATTTTGTCTGGCAGACTGTAAAACTGTCAGCTACAGTATATTAAGGCTATTCCAAGTAACAGGATGTTTGTATTCAGACTCATTTATTTCTGGCCCTCCACTGATCTACTCTTGCGTACTCAGGAAGCCCTCTCCTGTCAGCAGCCGATGTTGCTGTGTTAACTGAAGCTCAGGAACAGGGAAATGAAAAATGTGATTGTGCTATGGTAAGGGCTGATGTGCTATGGCACTCCAAACTGGCCCATCAACGTCTCATCTACACCCCAAAAATAACCTCTTTAACATGACACACTTCACCGTAAATGGAAAAGTCCCTTTTTAATTTCTGTTACCAGCGGGAACTTGTGAAATGAGCTAGCTTGTTTGTCGTTGCTAGGATACTAAAAGGCATCATTTGCTTTTTTTGGCGTATGCTAAGAATGCATACAGTCATAAAACCAATGTGGTGGCAGACACTTTCTTTGGCCAGCAGCCATGGTATAAGCAGCATAATGTGCAGCGAGTGAGTTGCTGCTTCTTCTCATCGTGTCTTCAGGTGTTAACTCTGAAAGCTACAATGTGCCAGCCATTTCTTTACACATTCTGTACTCTGTATAAGCTAATCCTATGGTTTGCTCATGTACATAGCATGTAACAAATATGTCCGTTAGCTACCAAATGCATTAACTAATGAAAAGCTAATTTAATGCCAAGTTAATGTATTTGTCCATCATTGATTCCTCTTAATGTCGGGTGACATTGGCTCAGGCGGTAAGAGCAGTCATCTGGCAGTCGCTGTTGGTGTGTGAGTGTGTGTATGAGGGGGTGAATGAAAAGCATCAGTTGTAAGGCGCAATATAAATTCCATCCATTTACCATTAGTTAATGCCAATTCATGAACCTTATTGTAAAGTGTGACTGATGTTCCAATGGGACAAATGTAACAAGTCTTTTATCCTCTCTCTTCCTTGGGGCTTCACTGGCTTCCCTGCTTTACTGCCTCACTCATGTCAGCTCCTGTTTGTAAAAATACACCCTTTTCTTCTGTGCACAGAGATGGTTAAGCTATCAGAAAAAAAAGAATGATTTTTAAAGAAGATCTGCATTACTTTCTGTATGTGGTCTTTAATCAGGATAATGGTAATCTTAATCTTCCACTGAAATGAAAATATATTGCCACAATATTGCATTGAAAAATAATTTAATGGGCTAGACCTTGTGCAAATTGTTTCATTGCTGTACATTGAGATATCCACCCCTGAGGGTTTATCACAAAGCAGGAGTGGTATTCCAGTTCATGGCAAGACTAGCTAGTATGCTTGTAGAACTTGAAGTCTGACTAAAGGAGACTAGAAGGTGGTTTCGCAGTGTACGAACGTTGAATGAAGCTTGACTAGGCTATATCTTGGTATAGATCTGAATCTGTACTTAATATGTAGGAAAATACTGTAGTTATTTTATGATGCTTTGTCTGGTTGTGATCTTGTCTTGCAGCCTAGGTTTAATGTAAGAACTCATTTGTGTTACAACCCATTTTTATTTACTAATAAACCTCAACTGATAAACATTTCTGTCATAACTAGACAAAGATTGAGAACATCTGGTGCTCCCTGTAGCTAGTTAATGACCCTGTTTGATAGGCAGCCTGTAAATGTGTCTGCAACATCTAAACCAAGTCGGTGTTGTAAACAAGGTGTAACATTTCTCATTATGTACATAGCTCGATCCTCATCGAGGCTTTTTCTTTCTTCTTTTCCAGGCATTTGATTTGCTATTTATTTTGGATGCAATCCTTTATGTGTTTGTTTCTCTGTTAATACACAAAGTGCAGTGATTGGCTGACTGCTGTTGTAATTCACTGCCTATTGGCATAATTCTTTGATGACTAACTTTTGTGCTATTGCAGATCGGTGGGCAGGTGAGGGTGAGATTGTTATTTTGAGCCAGGAAGTGCAGGGCTCTTTTGAGGGAGGACATAGGACACGCAGCATATAGGACAGACCGGTGTTGGTCTATGATCTGCTCGTCTCAACGATCTGCTCGGGGTCCTTGTCTCTGTTGCCTAGTGACATATCGAGACATGCCACATTTTGATTGCTGTAGACTAGTAATCAGGCACAGGAAGTACAGTTAAACATTTGTCGTTTGTGTCATATGTGTTGTTTGTGTCGAACGTGCTGCAAGGGTGACAATATAAGCACCTTAAGTACGGTAAAATAGTTACCTATACATCGTGGATACACTGCTAAGAACGTACCTGAGACGAGCAAACATACAAAATTGTATTTTCACATATGGCTTTTCTTTTTTGGCAACGGTGGGAAAGCTAAGTTCTGAATTTGTGCTTTCTACAGCAATCAAAATGCGACATGATACGTCATGATACGTCACTAGGCAACAGAGATATACCAGGACCCCGGACAGATCGTTGAGATGAGCAGGTCATCGACCGGCACCGGCACTGCCCATGCACTCTGCTTTTGTCAGCTCCTCCTCCAATAAGATTGGGACCAAGGCCAAAAAAAACGTTAAAGCAGTAAACCCTTGTTGTCTGCTCAAAGCTTGGCATAAAAGTGGCTTGAGTCTATTGCAGCTGAGACCGCATGCCTTCATGTTGTACAAATGGCAATGCTCACGTCGTGGATTGAGATTTGCACTAATGCTTGCCTGGTTTCTTCTATACACTCTGTTTTCTTTCTTGAAGGCTTGTTCATTCATGAAGACAGGGCATTCATGAATTATGTCTAGATTCTGAAACCTGTTGGTTAACTAAATGCTGTTTCATTATAATGAAATGCAACTTGGATGCTTTTCTTCACAGATGGGCTATGTCTCACAGTGTAGGTGATGTTGTAAGGTGTATGTAATGTTGCAGGTGTAGCTAATGCTGTAATATTGTAATCTGTAGGTAAGGTAAGGGTAAGAACTGTAAATGGAAGGGAAAAGGAAAGCCTAAAAACAGCTCAATGCAGTTATTTGCCCTCGACAGCACCCTGAGGGCAGACGGCCATGTTTTGCTTGATGTTACTACCGAAGCAAACTTTGTGCTACCCTCAAAACTGACAGTTGCTCCGATGGACCCATTTCAGTTCAAATTTATTTTCCCCAAACCCCCTGGACTGAGTTGAAAAATATTTGTTATTGTATATATATATATATTTTAAAGTGAGCGAATATAAAAAAAATAAAAAAAGGAACAGGTGAGCCTTGAACCCTGAAGAGAGACAAGATTACAATGTGAGAATTGCCTTTTGACGTGGCAGTCTGCCCCAAGGGTGCTGTTGAGGACAAAAATATAGTGAACCATAAAGCTCAAAACATGGCTGCCATGAGAAGTATAGCATTTCTGATTGGTGGCTGTAAAGAAAGTTTTTCATTGCCTCTAAGTGTTCACAGGTATGTCTGTCTGTCTGTCTGTCTGTTCTGCCCGTCTATTTGTCTGTCTGCTCTGTCTGTGCAGCTCCTCATTTTCCCTGTCTCTCATCTCTGCCCTCCGCACTGTGCATGCATGTGGTATTTCCAAAAGGTCGCTTTAGAAGTCTTCCCTGTCGTTGCTTTTGCTGATAAAATAAATCTTCACTTTAAACCCCCGTGCTCTTGCTCTACCTCACTGGTATTTTTTTCCTGACAGTGTTCTGTAGTTTAGCAGGTCACATGTTCCTTTTCTCCCATTGTGGATTCTAACAGCTTTCAGCTGTAGGTGTTGTACCATCTCACCACAGCATCTGCATTCCTTTGACCCTTCACCTCTCCAATAAATACACAAACTAATAAATACATATGGAGTGTTAGTTTTTATGTAAGAATTTCTTAATGTTCTGTACAGTATGACTGCCCCATTTGTGATCCGTAATTGAACCTTTAATCTAGCTGACAAAGGAGACTATTTCCCTGCCTGTGCTTTATATGAGCTTTGCACATAATGGTGTTAAAATGGATCACAGTGATGAATACCGCTGTGTGTGACAGGGTGTGCTACCAGAGCACTGTGGGCAGTCTCTCGGCGATAGGAATACTGGGATGACATTTGTGGTTTCAGGGGGAGCAAGGTTTTAATGGGCTTTCCTGAAAACACAACTCTGCTAAAGACACGTACACGGGCAGACATTTCCACGCATGTATCAGTTTCAAAGTGTAATAGGGAGGGAAAATGTATAGGGGGAAGCCCAGGGAGAGAGAAATGTTGAGCATATGGGCGAGTCCACTGGGGATTTGTGCTCTATGCTAGCATATGTGATGAGGAAACGAGCCAGCGCAGCACATCATGAATAAACAGTGACATGAATGTTTCTCCATTTGTTGTGAAATCCATCCCCAGTGACGTGGAATGTCATATTTCTCTAATTACTGAGAGCTAGTAATAACCGCAAAGATGTTATTGCTCATGCCATGTGTATCTTTTTATGTGCTGTTACCTGGTAGATGTCTCAGGCATTTTCACCAAGCTTTGCAGGGTTGAAAAAGTAAGGTTGAAACTTTTCGAAGAAACTTTTAATTGATGCATAATTCATTTGCATATTTTGCAACTCTGACTTGTGTGTGATTTACTGAAGTGGGATGTAATGCCATATGTGATGATGATGATGATGATGATTAGGGGGCAGCCTATAGCTTTGTGGCTAAAATCGGTTGCTGGTTCAAATCCCAGTGTAACCACAATATGATCCATGCAGCTGTGAGCCCTTAAGACCACATTGCTCCTCGGGGGAATGGCCCTTGCTGAGTCAAAAACCTGAAGTCGTTTTGATAAAAGCGTCTGATAAATAACTGTACTATCATTAAATAAACAAAATTAGCAGTAGTAGTGGTAGTATTACAGAAAAAGGTAAATTCTGATGAAATTGCTGCGTGTGCGTATGTGTGTGTGTGTGTGTGCGCGCTTGTGTGTCTGACTGTCTGTTATGGTAAATCCCGCTCAATTTGAAAGTGTGTGAAGTAGGTTTGTGTCCCATATTGTTATAAACAACTATATTCATATGCTGGCTTTGAATTTTCCCTGTGACCTTTTAAAACCCTTTTCCAGTGGCATCCGTTGTGTAAATTGTAGCTAATACAATCATTTTGTTGTAAATGGAGGGGCTTGGTGCAGCTTTTCAATAAGCACTTCTCTTCTCTGTCGCTGAAGGGAAACGCTGTAGCCATAAATTTGTTCATGAATGTTTCAGAATGAGGTGAATGGAGTGGTTTGCAGGCAGGGAACAGCAGTGCACATTCTACCCTGAAGGGGGCGCTGACCCAGAGCAATGACCTCCACTGGCCCAAAGGGAATTTACAGCTCCTGACACATATCGACTGGATGGACCTGGCGAGTGGCGGCTTGAGCTGAAAGCAATAAATTGACAGACTAGCAGCGTAAGCTTCCCGTGGTCTGAGTTGTCACTTCTGTGGTGTGAGGGAGCCTTGTAAACAGATTATCCAGATTAATTCAGGAGCGTTGTGCGTTTTAACAGCTGTCTCATCTATAATTTAAGGCTGGAAACTTCACCACCTCACCAGCATGCCGTTTACAGCCGCCTGCAGGAGGAGTTACCGGCGGCAATAATGTAGTGTCTTAGCCTGCCAATTTGGCTATATTTTCAGAAATGGCTCTGTTTATTTGTATTAATGTGCAGCAAGCGCCTGGCCATCCAAATCCAATTGATCTCAGGGCACAATGGAGAAAGAGGCTGGGCCTTTGGTTTATATGACTTTGTCCCGCGAACTAGAAAGGGTTTATAACACACAGTTGTTTGGAGGGATCTTTGATTGAAAGAGCTTGGGATGTGGCAGCTCGAAGCCAAGGCAAAGACCGGGCGGCATATGATGGTGCGTCTTCCAATTAATCAGTCTGCCTGTGCATTTAATCAGTCTGCCTGTGCATTTAATCAGTCTGCCTGTGCATTTAATCAGTCTGCCTGTGCATTTAATCAGTCTGCCTGTGCATTTAATCAGTCTGCCTGTGCATTTAATCAGTCTGTCTGTGCATTTAATAAGTCTGTCTGTGCGTTTAATCAGTCTGTCTGTGCGTTTAATCAGTCTGCCTGTGCGTTTAATCAGTCTGCCTGTGCGTTTAATCAGTCTGCCTGTGCGTTTAATCAGTCTGTCTGTGCGTTTAATCAGTCTGTCTGTGCGTTTAATCAGTCTGCCTGTGCGTTTAATCAGTCTGCCTGTGCGTTTAATCAGTCTGCCTGTGCGTTTAATCAGTCTGCCTGTGCGTTTAATCAGTCTGTCTGTGCGTTAATCAGTCTGCCTATGCGTTTAATCAGTCTGTTACAGTGGGCCATGAAACGTGTAACACAGCTCTGTCCCATCCTGTGGAGAGGCACGTCTGTCACATAACCGGTCACTGTGCCTCCCAGTCACACACATGAACATAATAATAATAATAATAATAATAATAATAATAATAATGTGTTAGTTCACTGATGCTTTCATCCAAAGTGACTTCGAGTTGAATAGAAGCATGGGACAGTCCCCCCTGGAGCAATGTGGGGTTAAGGGCCTTGCTCAAGGACCCAACAACTGTGCAGATCTTATTGTGGCTACACCGGGGCTTGAACCACCAGCCTTCCTGATCCCATTCAAGTAGCTTTACCACAACGCTACAGGCTTTCCCGACGCATGCGCATTAGTGCATAACTCCAGGCACATACATCAGTGTGCATATAATCACAATGCACCCTTCTTCCCAGTACAGATGTGGTACTCCTGGCACTTTTCCGGTGTATTCTGTTTCCTTAACTGAATTTTTCTATATTTCCCTGATGTACGTAAGTGGACACGAGAGAACGATATGGGCAGACTGCCCTTCAAACTTAGATATTATCCAGCAACTGCAGCCAGGCTGTCAAAGTGAATTTTGATGTTCAGTCAGTACGTTTTCACGTCTTTGCTGGACATGATGCATTTCTATTTGGATCAGTTGTTGTCACATCATTTTTTCCGAATCATTTTTTTAATGAATGACATTGAAGCCGATTTGAAATGCACCATTGTTCATTTGTACTCAGTATTAAACTAGATTTTCATCCTGCTGCACTCCAAATGTCTCAAGTTAAAATGAGAAAGTAAAACATTTTTAAAAGTTGATCTCACGATTGTATAGGCTAAGGGATAAGAACGGAGATAATTTGCAGCTGTCAATACAAATAAAAAATTAAACTGTCCCAACAGTGTTATGACAACGACAGCAATATAATTTCCCTGTTATTGTTTCTCTAGAACGGAATTGATAGAAAAGCTGAAACAATTGAATGTAGACAGCCTTCACTACTTATACGATTGGCTGCTGACTCTTGCAGTTTGCAACTTACTGGCTGGCTGCCTAGCAGAAACTGTCAATCAAACTATGAGCGCACTGTGAAATGGTTGATTAACACGCACAACTCTTCCTCTCTGAGAATAACAGTGTTTTTATTCTGCGACACCATGGTCACCACTAATCTTCTGCATTGTTTGCTTTTCGCATTCTACAAATGAAGCATTGTTTCCTGTATATGAATCCCAGTAGATGTACCAGGCAATTACTAGCTGGAAGCTTGATAGACTTGAATTGCTTGCCATTTTCCAGGTTTCTAGATCATTTTATGTTTGAATAATTTTATGAAACAGTACTTGGAATGACTGGATAGCTCAACCTGGAACAACTCTCAGGCTGACTAAAGTGAAATGCAGTTGGTTTTGTTGTTAAGAATATGTATCCTGTATTTCTGCCTCTTCCTCTTCCTATCCCTCTTCCTCTTGCTATGTGTAGTAGTTGTAGCAAGCAAACTTTGCAATCCTGCTAGCTATTTCTTCTAGGTAACTGAAAGTTTTTGCTGGCTAGCTACTGATTTCTTTGTACTTTCAACTGTGGATGTATTGATGCAGGTGTGGATATAAATTGTGTATTTAAGGCTAAACCTATGGCAGCTGTGGTATATCCAGGACTATGCTATGTGTGATGTATAATTCCATATGCATCTCTGGGCAAAATCGGTTGCCTTTGCTTGCAAGCACATGCAGACAGGGCTGTCTGATTCCTGCTGTGGTTCTGCCGCAGTTATACAAGCTTCCTCTGACAAGGTGTGTGTGTTTGTGTGTCTGTGTGTCTGTGTGTTTGTGTGTGAGTTTGAATGTGAATAGGTGGCTATATGATAAAAGCACTGTTAGATGTAAATCTGTATAATGCATGTTTTCAGCATGCTCTATATTTTGAATGCTGAGTTTTAGAACTCTAACGACTACGGCCTTTGAAAGACTACCGCCTGTGTCCACTGTAAAGAAAGCTCATTGAAACTCAGTGGATTTTGTTCATTTAACATAAAGGTCACCATTTTCAAGGTTATGCTTTGTAATCCACTCTTCAGTCCATTTCAGAGTTCCCCCTCATTTCTCTGTCTGCATTCTGTGACTTGTTATATGTGTATGTGAAACAGCAAATTAGAGACTACGATCCATTAGAATTTTCATTCATCTTGCCAAAAAAGAGTTCTTGGATTTTTAATCCCAACTCCTACTCCTTAAACACCTCCTCAGTTACTGTGTCACTGAGAGTGAAAAGCAGCACTACTCCTTAAACACCTCCTCAGTTACTGTGTCACTGAGAGTGAAAAGCAGCCCTACTGCTTAAACACCACCTCATAGTTACTGTGTCACTGAGAGTGAAAAGCAGCACTACTCCTTAAACACCACCTCATAGTTACTGTGTCACTGAGAGTGAAAAGCAGCCCTACTGCTTAAACACCACCTCATAGTTACTGTGTCACTGAGAGTGAAAAGCAGCCCTACTGCTTAAACACCTCCTCATAGTTACTGTGTCACTGAGAGTGAAAAGCAGCCCTACTGCTTAAACACCTGCTCATAGTTACTGTGTCACTGAGAGTGAAAAGCAGCACTACTCCTTAAACACCTGCTCATAGTTACTGTGTCACTGAGAGTGAAAAGCAGCACTACTCCTTAAACACCTCCTCGTAGTTACTGTGTCACTGAGAGTGAAAAGCAGCACTACTCCTTAAACACCTCCTCATAGTTACTGTGTCATTGAGAGTGAAAAGTAGCAGAACAACATTAGCGGAAGGCTTGTTGTTCATCTTCATTTATTTATAACATATGAGAGCTGTTAATAATATGCAGCGATAATAGCAGATTTTGCATGACTTGACTTCACTCCCTCCATTTTGTTAATAATATAAGACTTCACTTGGGCAAAAACATCAAGGTGTTGAATGGTGCCTTTTTAAATAATCTGTGTGTGGTCGTAAATAACAATGTGTGACTCCATAGCTTATGGACCATTATTAGTCCAAAAATGAAGAAGGTTTGTGACATTTAGATGGACGTGCATGCCATTTGTAAGGGCAAAGAAGATAACACCTTCGTAAATATCAGCTGATGCAAATGGGACCGTTTCCTTGCCTGCCCAAGGACCGCAACAGACAGTGGCACCATTCAGAGCTCCAGAGCACACAAATGCTGTCATCAGGCTGTCTGTTCTGCGGATATTCTTAACTTTGAACAGTTATACTATGTTCATGTAAAATGTGAGAGGTCATTAATTTCATTTGTCCTGTGAGCAAGGTTTTTTGTGGAAAATGATGTGCAAGTTTGAAATTATACAGGCAAAATGACACAAAGAATCACACTTACTGAAGAAATTACATGGAATAAATCATTATCTCAGATTATTTGGAAAAGTTCTCTTGGGTTAGTTGGATTGATCTACAGTAGGTGATTATATTTTAGGGGCTCTGCCAAAGACCATGATCTTGCACATCAGATGTGGACAGGTGATAATGTAATCCAGTACTTTTAACAATAATTTAAACTGAGAGTGGGCAGTCATTATTTGGGGGTTATTGGATATCCTATGGTCAGCTGTCCATGGTTTTAAGAGATGTAATCTTGGTAATAAGAGACATATCCCTCACCTGATCGTCCTTGGTTTTGGTAGATGCCATAGCCATCCCTCTCCTATAGAAAGGGTCTTCCTGTGGACCGTCTTCTCTCTTTCTCTTACTTAGACTACCAGACATTTTTGACAGATGTGATGGTGCAGCCAGTAACACACCCTCTCAGTGAGGAACTGGCCAGACATATTTACATTTTCTACAGCTGGAGATTGGTCAGTCACAATTGAGTACAGTTTTCTTAATTTATGGTGGCTGTTCAGTGGTATCATACTTTAATCTACAGCTGTCCTCTGTGTCTAATTTCATTTTAAGTATGGATATTTAACCTCATGGTACCTGAGGGGGGTTTATCTTATATTTATCTCATTAATTTTTTGCTCTTTATATTTTTGCAGTAATGTAGCCTTTACCCAGGGGTGAATGCACTTTACACACAGCAATATATATGACAACCTTTTATATATTTAGTCAAAGCTCACATCTGCACCAGACCACTTATCTGTATGCACATTAGAATACCTAAGACGTTGTTATATGCAGGCTGTTCAGCTACTGTTTTAATAATAATGTAAATACCTTAGCCACTAGGCTACAAGCTGCCCCATTGTTTTCAATCCTGAAATTAAAATGCCACCGCCCAGGCCAATATGCCAACAAACAAGGGAACTATGAACAAAGAGCCTTGATGAAGAACAGGCAGTGAACAGTGAAATGGACATTTGGAGGAAATGAGAGACGGCAAGTGCTTGGCTAACCCGCAGCATGGCTCATCCATTAATAAAGGAAATCATAAATAAGTTCTCAGCATGCACAGGGTCATGGATATAAACTACTGGGCGGACACAGCTGCCTGTAATTATGGCAGGAGGAGAAATGGCCCATTTGTGGGGAACCTTTGGAAGTGTGTGTGTGTTTGTGTGTGTGTGTGCACATGTCCTTGTGTGCTTGTGTGCATGTCGTTGACTGACAACCTTTTTTTTCACTACATGAATATACAAATATACCATAATAAATATAATAGAAACAACAATGAGCTGCATACTGGTGTGTAGGTCCCTTGTAGGGAGAATGACTCTCCTAGGCCTGAGCCCCAGTCCTTTTATAGAGCATAATAATTAGCTTTCAGCTCTTCTGTCTGCCAAAGAGCCACAGCTGCTCTCCTGCGGTGAGTAGAGCTGTCTCTGTCCATGGTGCTGCAGATCAGCGCTTTGGATAAAGGCGCTATATAAATGCCAACCATTTACCAGTTATCTCCTGTGAGTGGGGCTGTCTCTGTTCATGGTACTGCAGATCTCCTGTGAGTGGGGCTGTCTCTGTACATGGATCTGCAGATCTCCTGTGAGTGGGGCTGTCTCTGTACATGGATCTGCAGATCTCCTGTGAGTGGGCTGTCTCTGTACATGGATCTACAGATCTCCTGTGGGGCTGGTACTGAATTGAATGATATTCACAGGGTGCGCATAGCAAATAGCTTTTTCAATGCTTTTGTTTATCCTGGTTCATTACTATGTTAGGCAGCCACAAATCCCACGAGAAAACATATTTTTCTTCAGATATTTTTAATTTGCATATAAAGTTGTATAAATGCAATTCCCGCTCTTCTCCACAACAAATAGGCCTATAGAAGATGCATTAATTGGCTTTAGCCTGCAGAATAATTTGTTTAACAACAAGGCAATAAACCAACAAATAGCTTCTCGTATCAAGCTAATTTTTAAGCCTATTTAAGTTAATCCATTTTAAAAACACAGCAGGACTGCCGACCACTCACTTATTGAAGTTATGCCATTTTATTTGCCGAGATACCTTATGACATGGAAGCAAGGAGCTTTGCTATGTGGTTTCAGTCCAATAGATTATAGTTTGGTGCTAGTTGGTGATTTGGAGTGATCGCAAAAGGTTGCTGTGCTTTTGATACAAAATAAGTTAAATTAAGTTTATTTTTGTACGTTTAAATTCGGAAGGCTTTCAATTTCCAAGGTAATTACTTTGTGGCAATTGCTGTCTTATGATATTTGCATCCACTATATGGTCCAATTCATACACATCTTTGATATACAGTGAAGGCAATAGTATTACAATGACAGCAGTATGTTTAATAAGATAATTTCACATTTTATCAAATGGCTTCCTCCCATTTGAAAATGTATTATTTTACTCTTTGTTTGGCTGCTCTATAAAAGGCCTTTTCCCAGGGACCTTGAATAAATGTAGCTGGATGTCTTTTATGGGTTAATTGATGTAACTGGATGTCTTTTATGGGTTAATGGATGTAGCTGGATGTCTTTTATGGGTTAATGGATGTAGCTGGATGTCTTGTATGGGTTAATGGATGTAGCTGGATGTCTTTTATGGGTCAATGGATGTAGCTGGATGTCTTTTATGGGTTAATGGGTGTAGCTGGATGTCTTGTATGGGTTAATGGATGTAGCTGGATGTCTTGTATGGGTTAATGGATGTAGCTGGATGTCTTGTATGGGTTAATGGATGTAGCTGGATGTCTTTTATGGGTTAATGGATGTAGCTGGATGTCTTGTATGGGTTAATGGATGTAGCTGGATGTCTTTTATGGGTCAATGGATGTAGCTGGATGTCTTGTATGGGTTAATGGATGTAGCTGGATGTCTTGTATGGGTTAATGGATGTAGCTGGATGTCTTGTATGGGTTAATGGATGTAGCTGGATGTCTTGTATGGGTTAATGGATGTAGCTGGATGTCTTTTATGGGTTAATGGATGTAGCTGGATGTCTTTTATGGGTTAATGGATGTAGCTGGATGTCTTGTATGGGTTAATGGATGTAGCTGGATGTCTTGTATGGGTTAATGGATGTAGCTGGATGTCTTGTATGGGTTAATGGATGTAGCTGGATGTCTTGTATGGGTTAATGGATGTAGCTGGATGTCTTTTATGGGTTAATGGATGTAGCTGGATGCCTTTTATGGGTTAATGGATGTAGCTGGATGTCTTGTATGGGTTACAAGGATGTAGCTGGATGTCTTTTATGTGTTAATGGTGACAGAGATTAGTCAGTTTTTCTGGCAGTGAGGGGATGTGCTAGCTCAAATGCCAGAAGGGTGTCTCAGGGAAAATATCATCACCCTGCTTAGTCTGGGCAGATTTCTGAAGTGGAAATCTTTTCCTTTGGGAAAATTCACCGGGATAATGCAACTGAATAACACTTCAGTCCCTTCAGTGAAGTCACAGAGAGCAGATATCTCAACAAAGAGTCAGAAGTCAAAAGACAAATAGTTGGCTCTGACAATCTGCTACAGTCTGGCAGACTAATCATGCAGATACTGAAATATCGAGGTGCATTTGGAGCTTTTTCTTTTGAGGTTAAAGCTGCACAAAAGCTTGCAGCAAGCACAGCCGAGTGGCCTTCCAGCTGCACAGAATGGCGCACCATGCTAATAAAAACCAGAATGGAGTTGAGCTCAGCATATGTTCAGACAGGTAACTCTGTTTCACATATTTTACATGGCCTGACAGGAACTCCCTTCTGACCCTTACTTGGGCCATCTGTCTATGGATTGTTAAACAAGGTGTCTTTTAGGTTAGACTATCTTTACTTCATATAATTTAACATGTCCAGGACTGTGGAAATCCACCCTTTCAAAGCAGTTTCCAGTAAAGTTTGAATATGTTTCTTCAGAGTAAAATGTATTCTGACAGAGTTGATTTAAGGTTTAATGTTATTCAGTGCAGACGAGTGATTGTTGAGTGATTGTTTGTTGTGCTTCTCTCCCGTGTCATTAAATCGGTGTACAGAGACCGTACCATGACCATGTCCTTAAAATGCAGTGCCTGTCTGTGTCTCCATACTGTACATCTAGGCCTGGATTCAATCAACACATCCTCCATTTTCCATCCGACCATTTTTATTATGGTCGCTGAACTTGACACACTATTTTCCTCAAGACAGATTTAAATCAGATTTCTTAATTCCCTGAAATTGCTGCTGAGGTAGTACTTCACTGGAATGATTATGATGTTGTTCATTTTGTCATTTATATAATCTGGGTGTCTGCAACCCTGGTTCTGGAGAACCACAAATTTTGCTGGTCTTTGTTTTCACAGTGAGTCAGCCCCAAACTCAGACCTGGAGTGTGTTAACTGCACAATCAAGTGCTTTGATTAAGTCGGAGTAACGGAAACTAGCAGCGCCTGTGGCTGGACCCCTGATATAATGCGTATCATTGGAGAAAATGCAGAAAACTCTTCTGCTCATCCTTCATGCTCAAACTTCTTATAATACACATTTTTTTAATGACATATTGTGGTGATACAACCTGCTACTGAGTTTCCTGGCACATTGTGATTTCAATTTTGTTCACATGAAGTGCTCTAAAAGTCTTCATGTGTCTTCAGGTTAATTTCCTCAGCTACGTGCTGCTTGTTTAGATTGTATTCACACTTTAGTTAGACATGTTCTGAATACAGTCTGTAGGTTTTAATTGTGATACTTAGTTGCATTTTTTATTAATTTGGTTTCCTGATCTGGCTGCTGATATACATGTTCAATGCACCCACCCTTGTTTGGGTAAGAACATTCTAAGTTCTAAAATTGCCATAGTCATCCTGGATGTTTGTTTGATGTGTTAGTTGGAGGAGTTGTCAGATTGGTTTGAGAGTAACAGTTAAGCAAGTTACTGTAAAACTGTACTGTGTGATTGTGTATGTGGGTGTGTGTGTGTGTGTGTGTGTGTGAGTGTGTGTGTGTATCCCTTCACTGCATAACCTTTATTACAGGACTTCAGTATGCTCCTTTATATATTGATGAATGGCTGCAGTAGGAACTTTAATCTCTCTTCAATGGGGGCACAGTTAATGAATGTCCATTACGTAATCAGGCAGCTTGATCTCTGTACCAAGTGTTGCAGAAGACTGACTGGCCCCTGCAGTTCTGGAGCTCACACAATCTTCTTTTAGAGATTGCTTTCTCCATTAAATGCAAAATGAGTTTACACAAGTTAGTTCCCCTTTAGTCTGCAGAACCATCAGAACCAAGTTTAAGCCTACAGAACCACCAAAACCCCTTTACCCTACAGAACCACCAGAACACCTTTAGTCTACTTCTTATATATATGTGGCTTTAGCATGCAGTCCATGGGTGCCTGATGGACCACCAGGGGTCGCTACAGAGCAATGAAATGTGGACCCCCCATGGAGCTGCCTGCCCCTAATGGCCCGGTCCGTATTCCAGGCACAGAGCTGCCTGCCCCTGCTGGCCCGGTCCGTATTCTAGGCACAGAGCTGCCTGCCCCTGCTGGCCCGGTCCGTATTCCAGGCACAGAGCTGCCTGCCCCTGCTGGCCCGGTCCGTATTCCAGGCACAGAGCTGCCTGCCCCTGCTGGCCCAGTCCGTATTCTAGGCACAGAGCTGCCTGCCCCTGCTGGCCCGGTCCGTATTCCAGGCACAGAGCTGCCTGCCCCTGCCGGCCCGGTCCGTTTTCCCGGCACGGTGCCTTAGCCGTATGAACCACTCGGCAGCCCCGGAAAGGCCCTTTGTCTTTAGATTTAAAGCAGATTTCCCCTCTGCACACAAACACATGTGGAAATTGAATCTCTCCCCGCTCTGAGTGCTCCCCTGTGAAATGCCATTAACTGCAGAAGATAATGACTTGTGAACTCAAGTGGAACCTCATTTTATGAAACGGTGCGGAGCAGAATGATCAGCACCATTTTGAATATAATGTCACACAAATGAGAGAAATCATAATTATCAGAGGCTGGGAAAACACGAGGCTTCCAGGTAACAGGAATGACTGTCTGCGCGGATGGTTCTCAATGACATTAAAATGTCAAAGACAGCATACATCAGTCTGATGCGAATCTGACCTAACAGGTACAGCAAATGTCATGTTATATTTGTTGGAACGTAGCTCTCGCTATTCATTTATTTCTATATATATATATATATATATATATATATTTATATATATATTTTAAAAAAAGTACATTATTGGTGTTTTTACAGATATAGTACAATAAAACAACACAAAGACAATTGTGGAAGGATTTGGACAAATGAGTCCGAATTTGGACAAAAAAAGCTTTCACCGTTCCTGTTACCAGATCTGTGGGCACTTCATTGCTCTTGTAGGTTCTATGTATTGACTTTACGTATATACTGTACCTTCCAAGGCTGGAGATCTTCTTACATACTGTACTTTCTCTGCATACATGTTCTTCATCCTTAAATACAAGGAAAAACATCTTACACAGGTTAATTTTCAGGTGCATTTTCGTTGTACAGAGGTTAATAGGATTTGCTAAAGACAGTATAACAATTGCAGTCTGTGAAATGTTCATTTCGTCTGCAGTCTTTAAAACTTTCCATCATTACTTTCTTTAATTACATATATAATTAAAGAGCGTCAACAGACTGTGCCAGCATAGCAATCATCCGCTTTTATATTGGCTTGCAGTCCTTACCAAATACAATAATGATCCCCTTTTAATGGCTGTGTCTATTAAATTAATAAGTCAATTTAAATGTATTACAGCATTGTGCAGGTTCAGGTCTGTTTGATTTTAATTCATACATGCCATGAAACGAGTGTACTGACCCGAGCCGTGCTGGTGTGTGCATGGGAATACACGACAATACATCGACCCAAAAGACCCGCATGTGCGTTTCTCTAATTCAATCCCCGAAAAACCACCCCTCTGAAGTTTGTTACCTCAAATATATGTGAGAAATAATACCAGCAGCTTTTGCATACGGTTTCATTGCGTACAATATACGCTATGTGCACATTTGAATGTAGCGCTGCCAGCACAACTGCGTTCCTCCGTGTGTTACTTCATACGCCCATTTTTATGACGATGACCACATGCGCTGGATGGCTGTGGAATCCGTAGGTTTGCACGATTATGCGTCATAATACCTTTAATCCATTGCTGGTATTCATGTATGTCGCGGAAGGCATCTGTCTGTCTGATGAACAGGGGGCACAACACATCTCTCAGATCATGTGATTTATGCATGTCCCAGTTTAATAACCTCTAATGTGAATGCATGCCACATTCAATGCAACACAACATCCAATGAAATTCATGCATGCAACATGCAATGCTGAAATCGGAGCTTGATCTAAGTGAACTTAGACTAGTTGAGCTTAAAGAGTGAAAAGACTACAATGACCCAGGTTTTTGCAGAGAGTGTGCTCACACTGGCAACCATCCTTAGCAAAATAGCACTGATAGTTAGGGCCTTTGGGTGGACATATTAATAGTTAATATTTGGAGAGGGATGGCAGTCCAAAGAAGGTTACAAACATTCAGAGAATCACTGTCAATCCCAGTTTAATATTTATTCTGATAGCTTATTGTTAAAAAATTGGAAGGGTAGAGTGTATGACGAGGTGTGTATGTCACGAGTCACTGAACATATTTGTGCTGACCTACAGGTTTATCCATTTACCCATATCTAAATATAATCTTCATTTCACTGTGGTCTTTCCCGAGCGTTTATGACTCAGTAGTTATGTTGAAGCTCAACTTAAAAACAAGCTGAAATAATGGAAGTTGGAGCAACACAAGCTTCCGCGATATGACATCAGTGGTATACACGAGTGAAACACATCTTTGAAGGGCAGGGAGTCGATTTTTCGGACATCAAATGAGGAGGGAGACCTCAAATGGGGATGAGTGCCACTGTGAGAAAATGATATTGATTGGAGGGGAGGGGAAAATTGACAGACATTTAATCAACTTCTAGATCAATTTAGATCAAAATCTAAATTGAGGAAAAGGTGAATTTTGATTTCAGCTTTTTAAATTCAGGATGTGCAGTTTGCCCTGATATACTCTGGGGGGGAGGGGTGATGTTGCTTTGTGGCAAGGGACACGTTTGAAAGATAAAGTGTACATGCCTCCTGGCCTAGCATGAATTATAATTTTATTCAAATAGGATTTTCACTTGACAATAGAATTTTTAAAAAGGCAAATATAAGCCTGGCAAATTTGTGTATATATGTATGTGTAACACTCTTTGGCAAGAAGATTGTTTTGCTTCCATCTACTGTATGTATCAAACATACTGTATTCTCAGCATCACAACATCGTTCATTTCATTGTTCATACCTCCATACATAAACTTAAAACAAGGATTGAAGATCTAGAGTCCTCAGTTATTAGAAAAAAAAACCCCCTTAAACATAAATACTATACACAGCTAAAGCAGAACATTAGGACGTGTTTCAATAGAGAGCAGAATTCATTATGCACAGGATTTGTCAAATCCGCTATTTAAAATGTGGCGCACCAAGTTGATTATTGGCACTACAGACTAATTTTGCTGAACATAAATCCTTCATTTCAGTGATTTGCTCATCTATCAAAGGCTTAGTCTCAGACCAGAGGGAGATGAGCCAGGTGTACTAAACCTTGTGTTCAGACCAGCACAGCTCCTCTCTCACAGTTGACATTGTGGCAGGACTCAGTTCCCGAATCTCTTCAGCTTCCCCCGGTCTCAGAAGAGGAAGCAGAGGGCCTAGATGGGACAATTTCCTTATCCAAATTTAATAAGGCACTTATTGGCAGTGAGGAGGGAAAGGCCCCGGGCTTAGACAGAGTACCGGCACAGCTGCACAGCACAATTTGGGACCAACGTGGATCGCTTGTGCGTGAAACGTTATAAGCTGCTTCGGAAAAGGTTATTTTCACAGGGACTTGAGCACAGCTGAACTCTCTAATTCCCAAAAAAAAAGATAGGAAAAAAGATAGAGACATTGTGGAATGCTGAAATTTTAGACGTTTGTCGTTAATCGGTTCTGGGCCGAAAGGTGAGAGAATGTTATTGACACACGTGTTAAGCCTGATGAGACAGGGTTTATAAAGGTTGTCATTCTGTGGCTAACAGACATCCATTACCCGGACCTGCCCACACCACGCGGTATAGTGCTGCTAGATACCAAAACAGCCTTTGACCATCTGGTGTGGGAGTATCTATGACATTTTGGTTTTAGTGCCAAAATTGTGCACAGTACAGATTGTGTATTCAAGGAGGTAGATTCAGCTCACACACATGTCTCAGACATCATATGGGGCAACATTGGCTCAGGAGGTAAGAGCAGTAAGAGGCTTGTCGGTTCAATCCCGCTCTGGATATGTCAGTGTCCCTGAGCAAGACACCGAACACCCATTCCTCCCGATGAGCTGATTGGAACCTTGCATGGCAGCCTGTCACCGTTGGTATGTGAGTGTGAGTGTATGAGTGGGTGAATGGGTGAATGAGAGACATTCATTTGAAAGTGCTTTGGATAAAGGCACTATATAAATGCAGTCCATCATTCAATATCCGCAACGGAACTAGACCAGACAGGCCCTCCCTCCTGTTTTCCACTCTCTCACTAGAGCTGTGAACTGGACATATATACGTCAGAATAGAATTACAACACCACTGAACACACTGAACATTCAATATCTCCACATGCGGATGATATAGTGAAGCATCACTCCTCTCCCAGAATGTGTCACCTGCTTTCTGGTCCATGTGAGTGGTCAGAAATATCCCACAAATCAGCTCCATATGTGCAACACAAAAATGTGCATTATCCTGTCACAAATTGACAAACAGTTGTGAGTTGAGGAACTGAAAAGTGTGGTAACTTAATGTGCCGGGCAGTCTCCCGGAAATGTTTTTGCCAGGGTGGGATGTGTGCATACTGCGCCCTATTTTGACTATAACAAATACTCAGATTAAATATATTATGCTATATATCACAGACTACTCTGTGTCAAAGTTTAACAAGGACATTGCTGAATTTTTTTTTTAAACCATTTTCAAAAAATTTTTAGTGGCACAAAATAGCATCTGTTGTGTTCCTGGTCAAAGCTGACCGGTATAATTTTAGTAGTAAAAAAAATGACATAGGCACAAAACTGCACATGAAAACTTTACCATATTACAAAATGAATATGCTGAAGCACACATGGATGTGGGGGTCTGGGAGGAAGTGTGTCCGTCTGATGAATTGGCATGTGCCTGAACTCAATTCATTTTTGACCAGGAACACCACAGCTGTACAAAAGTTAAATAAAACACCCAAAATGTAATTGAAATTATCACATTTTATTTTGTGTGTTCAGATGCCCTGTGTGGACAAAGTCATGGAGCCTTATGACAATCTGATTAAATTAACTACATTTTTCTGAGAGAATACTTTTAAATCGGTCAAATTCGACCGGAACACAACAGGAGGGTTAACTACAGCAGATTTGCCTTGTTAGCTCTGAATCTAAATGCAGAGGACAATTTTCTGTCAACTGTTTTCTGCCAATTTCCTGTTAAGAAAGAAAAATGACTTATCAAGCCATTTGTGCGTCTCTCAATTTTTACAGTTCCAAAGCTACAAGCTATAATGTTATAAGGAAACACTTGGTGATATATGGATTTGCAACCATATCCTCTTATACTGTGTGACATGTTTCCACAGATTACTGGGTTAAACTGGACTCCAGCATTAAGACATTTTTTTATTAGGTAAGAAGCAAACCAGGTGCACCATGTTACAAAAAAATGGAAGTCTGGAGGTCTACCAAACCCTAATTTCATTTTTTTGATGTGTTTTATTCAAATCTGGTGAGATCCAAAGTTTGCAGCCTGGTTCAAAAGACTATAGTACAACACATTTGTTTACAATATTGATTTTTCTCCAGTCACAGCTCTATCTCCAGTCACAGCTCTATGAACATATTTCTTACAGTTTACCCTCGTTATAACATATTCTGATACTGGTTGGAGAACACTAGAGAAAGATATGAGATTGAATACAATGGCACCTCCACTCCTCTTTGTAACTCACCAGTTCTATGTGTTAACAGCGTTTCCCTTCAACTTCATAGGTGGGCCTTGAGATTAGTAACTGCTTTAGTTAAGATATATTTAATACAGTATGAATTGCCCTCATAGCTTCCAAGAACTTAACTGGCCATTTAAGCCTTCTCTGCCCATCCATCGTTCTTTACCTAAGAGCTCTGTGAGCAATGGCATTCCCTGGGGCTCTGATTTGCAAATGTAGCCAATGGCTAAATGGCAGACTCTTAAGCTCCTTGAGGGTTTGGTTTCACAAATGTATTTGCAAGCCCCCAAGCTGCTTATAAACCCTTAGCTCTAGATGCTTTTTGGGACTGCACTTCAACCAGCAAACACATTAAGTCAAATCAGCAGTTACATTTTAAGATCTACTGTGGGTCATAGCAAACCCCTCGTCAAAGATTTTCAGTGGGAGTCTTCTCAGGTCCACTCAAGGCAGCTTTGACCCCCAGATACCCAAAGAAGTCTGTTAGATAGCTTATGGGTGCATCTGTTCCCTAGTGCTGTAAGGATGAACTGTCACTGTTTCCAATAGGAGTGATACAAAGATACTTTATAATCCTTTTATTGTGTTACTGAATGATGACTGATTAAATTAATTTAATCTGTCTGCATCCTAGCCTCACAGGAGTAAGAGTAGCAAAAAATGATTAGAATGCAGAGGTCGCGCTGACTTCATCTGTTATCTACGTCTAACACAATGGCTACAGAGATTGGCCATCTAGAACTTTCCGTGACCTGGGTAAATGAGGCCAAAACACAACCAAATGTAAAGCACTGAGAAACACTCTTCTATAAATTAATTACATTTTTATTGTCATTTTACGTGTCATGCCAAACAAATAATACATTGTATTGTGATAGAAAGCTCTCCACCTTGTTTCCCAGGCTTTCTACCTGACTTAAATGTTTCATATGTAAATGACCAATCAGCCTTTGTGCATTATCCGTATTAAGAAGTTAACTTCTTTCTTGATTTTCTGAACAAATATTCACAGTAGAAAAGGATAATATAAAACAAAATCATATAAATTTTCAATTTCCTTGAGGTGGCACATCACAGAGATCCAATTTTCCTATTCTAGGTTGACGTATCCCGCTGTCTGAACTTGGAGTGGCAATATACCAGATCTCAGTTTGGTACACAATGATCTAGGCTTCTTAGACAGGTTATAAGAACAATATGTATGTAACATATTCATGTTTGCTCCATTGGTTTCATTAGCCTATTGTTCTTTAGCATTTAATGAACATTGCCTCTTTTAACATACTGGATGTCAGTCCTTATCAGTAGAACATAACCAAAATCTTTGAAACATTACTCACACCAATTGACTGAGACCCATTGATATATCCCAATGAAATATCCTCCTGGTCGACCTGCTCTCCTCCATTACATTACATTACATTACATTACATTATTGGCATTTGGCAGACGCTCTTATCCAGAGCGACATACAGTTGATGAGACTAAGCAGGAGACAATCCTCCCCTGGAGCAATGCAGGGTTAACGGCCTTGCTCAAGGTCCCAACGGCTGTGCGGATCTTATTGTAGTTACACCGGGATTAGAACCACCGTATGAAGTAGTCTGTTCCAGAACCGAGCAATGCAGATTTCCAGTCTTCCCCTCTCAAATCGGGTGGGGGACAGAGAGTCTCCTTGTTTTACCCCTGATGCTGTTGTGAGCCAACATTGGGAACACCTCCTTAACCTGTATTTCCATATTTTTGTTTATTATGTATTAGCAGGATAAGCCCCTTGAGATGGCACATCTCGTTTTCGAGGGGGGGGGGGGGGGGGGGGGGGTCCTAAATTAATAGCTTATTAATTTCACTCCAGGAACTCAGGGGCCTTGATGATTGTCTCCTCTCTAAACGCAGCACCTGTTCATGTTCATTATTCCAGTAAGGCTTTCTGTTCTAAAAGTTCCTCTGTAAACAAACTGTGCCCCCCCTTTCCCTTTCATTTCCTCCTGTACACGTTTACAAAATCCTTCTTCTGTTCTCTGTAGCTAAACTGAAGTGTATCTAACTGCTTCATTAAGGCAGACTGTCTCAGCCTAGGAGATAAGAAGTTATTTGGTGAGGTCCTACAGACTATCCTTTTAACAACATGGGAGGAATAATGCACTTGAGGAAGTGTGTCATAGTAGCTAGGCTCACACTCTGTTTGGATTTTTAATGACAGTAGAGTGGTCACGAAGCCGACAGCACTCTCTAATTAAATCCACACAATTAGCTGCCTCCACTAGTTGCTTTGGTGGTGTTACCTCAAAAGAATAACATGTTTGTAAGCAATTATATGATACAAGAACCAAGTCAACCACAGCTTTCACTTTTAGAGAGACAGGTGCGTAATTGTCACTAAGGGGCATAGCATTACATGGATAATAAGTAACTTAGAATAAAATTTAAATATCCCCTGTTTATTTACATAATCATATATTGGAGTGGCTCTGCAGACACTTTTGAAAAATAATCCAACAGTGTGCCCATCCAACAACTTAAGTCCCCACAAACAAATTGCATTAACCCCTGAACATAAATACTTCACAAGTCAAAAAGAAAAGTAAGAAAAAAAGAAAGAAAACGTATTCCCCCGCCCCCACTCTGACATTTCATGTAGCAATTAACAAGTAAATACAACAAAAGTATCCCCTTATTTTACATGTGAAACTGCAAACAATTTCAGAAAATCACAAGCCCACACCCCCTCATCCTTTTTGAACATGTTTTACTCCATTACTGTATTACCAAACCTTCTAAATCACTTCCATAGTCTTGGATCTCATTTAATGAAACAGTGTAGAAAAACTGGATGTGGAATAACAGATCGCACAGTTTCTTAATGTCCGTCCGTTTCCGTTCCGATGCACTAGGAAGACAGACTGAGCATGATTTATCTCCCAGCCCTTGGGAGAACGATGCTCCTCACCCCGTATAACAATGTGCCCCTTGCTCGTGATGAAAAAGTCTTTCCCCAAGGGGATCTCCTTAAAGACCGTGCACAAGTTTAAGCCCAGCAGTCTGTCTGTGCTTGCCTTTACAGAGCATATGTCGACCTTGCTGTATCGATCATCTTCCTTTAGGTTTTGTCTCTTTCCTCTGCACAGGTACTTCTTCTCTCTGCCTTAATGAGGCCCGGGCCATGGCCCTTCAACTTCAGCCTTTCTGCTGAAACAAGGCTCAGCATTGAGTCTCATCTCACCCTCTCCGACCGCGACCTTGTCACTCCTCCCCCTCTCCGACCGCGACCATGTCACTCCTTCCTCTACCTGCTCGCCCGCTCAGCGTTAGTAGCAAGGTACATTATAGTGTCTGTGTAAAATAGTCATAGTAGGAGTGGTGAAAAATGTGAAATTATGCCCAGGAACAGTTGAAGTGGTAGTCATAGTAGCAGTAGGGGTGTAAGTAATAGTGGCGGTATTAGCAGTAAGAGTCTTTGTAAGTGAATTGGACCCAGAGTAAGGGCACTTGAGAGAGATATCTTCCTGTCTTTATGAGCCATGCTGCGGAGCTCTCCCAGCTCAAGGACATGGCTCGTCTCGGGGGAAATGATGACAGTCTCGCGGCTTCCTGTGGCTCTGTGTGGGGCTCTGGCACACCTGTTGTCCCCGGTGATAAAGAGCTCTCCCAAGCAATTACCAGCAGGACTATCATGTTGATTCATTTAGAAGCACACAACTCAAGCCCAGCTGTGGCCCCGCTTCCAGCCGACAGAGAGGGAGGGCTCTATCTGCCTCTTATTCCTAGTAATCAGGTCTACAGCAGATATCGGCAGGTTGCCTGCTGTAATTCTGCTGCCTCCATTACTCATTGGAAAAGGTGGCCTTTGAGATGGGCTGTGCTAATGGATACTCTAAAACCCCTCTTCTTTCCTGAAGCTAGAGCCTGTTTTATTTCAACTGAGTTTGTATGGTGTACTGTATACTGTAGTCTGTAATTGTAAATCATCTGGGCAGCCTGTAGCCTAGTGGGTAAGGTACATGACTGGGACCCGGAAGGTTGGTGGTTAAAGCCTCGGTGTAGTCATCATATGATCAGTTGGAGCAAGGCCCTTAACCCCACATTGCTCCTGCTAATTCTAATCAACTGTTAATCTCTTTGGATAAAAGTGTAAGATAAATTTGATCTGTACACTCACTGAACACTTTATTAGGTATACCTGTGCTTGTTAATGCAAATATTTAATCAGCCAATCATGTGGCAGCAACTAAATACATAAAAGCATGTATACATGGTCAAGAGGTTCAGCTGTTTTGCAGACCAAATGTCAGAATGGGGAAGAAATGTGATCTAAGTGACTGTTGAATGATTTTTGGGTGGTTTGAATCTCCGAGACTGCTGATCTCTTGGGATTTATGCACACAACAGTCTCTAGAGTTTCCAGAGAATGGTGTGACAAAAACATCCAATGAGCAGCAGTTCTGCAGGCAAAAATGCCTTGTTAATGTGTGAGGTCAGTAGAGAAGGGCCAGACTGGTAGTACTGACAGTAATGCAAATAACCTCACGTTTCAACAGTGGCATGCAGAAGAGCATCTCTGAACACACAATGCGCCAACCCTCTTAAGTGGATAGGCTACAGCAGCAGAAGACTTAATAAGTCTCATAAATACGTCTAATAAATACCTAATAAAGTGCTCACTATGTGAGCAAAGCTTTGCATAGCCTACTGATTTTGCAACAATGTGAGAAACAGCATTGGATGCATGTGTTTCTGTTCACAGAAGAACAGATATCTGGGTTTCTGAGTAGCTCAGATCTATGACCACGGCTCTTTTGGGACTTGAAATTGGAGCTGTCCTGCTTTATTCATATATCCCAATAACATGGCAGATGGCCATGGCTGTGAACGGAGAGAGGCAGACCTCTCCGATTGGGGCTCAGATCTAGCTCTGCTGATGCGATCTCCAAGCACTTTTAATATGTTTTACCATCGCAATTAACAGCCCGCTGCTGCCGCTCTCCGTCTGTGATGATTCAGCCGATCACGCAATAATCAACCTGTTATTTGTTCAGACAAAAACACGCTTCAGTTCCGGTTATCTGAACGGTCTTAACAATGCGGCTTCGGTACATTTCTGCCGTCGAGCTTCGGAAGCACCTCGGAATCAACAACGCGAGGTGTGAATGGAAAAAAGGAATGGATGCACGGATGCAAATTTTAGTCCTCTGTAGGTGACAGCAGTCATTAAAAAACAGCGAGGATGTTCCTTTGGAGAGATACGGCTACGTGTGATTACTTTCTTTCTGCTCATTGCTCTGTGCAGGATGTCGCCGCAGAATTGGCTGTTTGTGATTTGATCAGAGAAAAGAATGCGGTCCGTCGCATACGTGTGATTATGGGATGCAGCGTGCATCTGCCAGTGCATTAGACTGCACGGTTTTTCTGAATGTCGAGTCGCAGCTCTCTCCTGCCTTTTAGCACTTGTATAAATGGATAAGCTGTTTAAAAACATCTGCATGTTGCCCTTGAAGAACGACAGAAAAACGCTGAAAGACAGGAAGAAAGGATAAAAAAATAAGAGGGTGAAATGATTTATCATATTTTTCCTCTGTATGATGTTAAAAGAGAATATATTTAAAGAAGAAACAGAGCAGTTTGTATTGTTTCTGAGATAATAAATGTGTTTTTCCCCGGAGGCTTGGCATTGCTGGGTAGGCGGGAGGAGGCAGGAGACTTTAGGTTCTCACAGGATGTACATGACTGCACGCACACTTCACCCTTATTTTCCCCATGTGTTTACTTTAGAGGTGATGTGCAACAGGAAAACTTTTCAGTTACTTTGCAGCTAAACACACAGAAAGGGTTTTCTCTTATCTTTGTCTCGTGTGTTTGTGTGCGCATGCGTTCTTGCGTGTGTCCTGCCTGCATCCGTGTGCGTTTCTATATGTGTCTGTGTTTGTGTGTGTGTGTGTGTGTGTGTGTGTGTGTGTGCTTGCGTGCGTGCGTGCGTTTATTTTTTATTTTTATGTATGTGTATTCTGTGTTCCTGCTAAAGGTTTTCAGAAGTTTCTCCAAATAGTCATGTCTGTGACATCCTCTCTTCTGGGATGGCAGGCAGTTGAAAGGGATGTGTTGCGGTGCATTAGTGATGTTGTGCGCGTTATGAAGGATGTTTTTAATCCTGACTCTGCATGCCTCCCTGTTGTCCTGCCCAGGGCTGCGTCTCTGCACATTCACATTAATGGGAGCAGTTGTCCTTGTCTTTAGCCTACAGCAAATCATCTAATTATACTTGTCTCAAAGATCTTACACCCAGTGGGTGAGCTCAGCCTCCCTTTTTACCATTACAAAGCCTGATTTGGGAATTAAGTTGTTTTTCCCGATATCAAGGGTTGCCAAATGAAACGCTGTTGTTATGCACTTTACACTGGGGTGCCCATCGTAACGAGCTGAAGAAGCTGTTGGAGGCTCATAGCTGAGCTGCCACACACATTGATGATGTGAAACAATCTGTAATCATCTGTGCATGTGATCCGCCAACAGCCACTCCTAGTTTTTAAATCGAATTTACATTCATTTGCAGATTAGTTTTGGCACCGATTGGTGTATTTACGGTATCTGTTGAGATGCATTACCTGTTGTTATACATTTGTATTAAGCAAGCTGAGGTAGATAATGTAAGAAAAAAAAAAAAAGCTGTTTTGTATGAATATTTTGTGCACCGGCTTATGAATTTTGAATAGTTATACAAGCTCATAGCATTCAAGGGAACTGGAGCAAACAGTGAGCTTTCACCTGTATTATCATAGCGTTGTATAAAATGGCTGTCATTAGCGGGTCTGACAGATATGGTACACTGTAACTGCTCCACTCCTGCTCTTTGGTATAATGTCTGATCATGTCCAAACATCACAGCGGTGTTCCTGCTTTAATATTTTATATTAGGTTCCACATGCCAGCATATCAGCGAGCGGTGGGGTATGTGCAGTCACATGAATGAGCCAAACGTATTTCCCCAACCTGGCCTGAGAAAGATGCTTCTGATTTTACACCGCCTGGCCCAACACTGCTGAAGGGCACTCAGAGATGACACTCCCTGCACATGAAGTGCACTCAGCGCCTATACTACCTGTACAGAATGTATCAAGTGTAACCATTGTGGTAAACTCTAGTAAGCACAGTGAGTTGCAGTAAAAACCTTGTACCAGATTGCCGTAACACTTTCCGGCTACCCAACACAACATTAAAAAAAGGTTTTCCTTAGCTAGGGCGATTTTGCAATCTTTGGGTGAGTCAGAGAACTGGGTTCACGTTGGACCTTGGACTAGGGCACATCGCTAACTCGTTACACCCAGACGCTACACTACCTGCCCATGACCTGTATTCCGATCCTACACTACCAACACATGAAGTGTACTCAGACCCTACACTACCAACACATGAAGTGTACTCAGACCCTACACTGCCTACACATGAAGTGTGCTCAGACCCTACACTGCCTACACATGAAGTGTACTCAGACCCTACACTACCAACACATGAAGTGTACTCAGACCCTACACTACCAACACATGAAGTGTACTCAAACCCTACACTGCCTGCACATGAAGTGTACTCAGACCCTACACTGCCTACACATGAAGTGTGCTCAGACCCTACACTGCCTACACATGAAGTGTACTCAGACCCTACACTACCAACACATGAAGTGTACTCAGACCCTACACTACCAACACATGAAGTGTACTCAGACCCTACACTGCCTGCACATGAAGTGTACTCAGACCCTACACTACCAACACATGAAGTGTACTCAGACCCTACACTACCAATACTTGAAGTGTACTCAGACCCTACACTACCAATACTTGAAGTGTACTCATACCCTACTCTACCTGCACATGAAGTATACTCCCGCTGTGCTGACTGACACTTAGGAATAGCACTCTCCTGTTGTCAAAGTCCTAAAATGTGCTTCTAAAAGAAAAATAATGGCTGAAAAAAATAAAATAAAAAATACTTGAAAATAAAGAACTCAAGCAGTGGATTGGGTATTGTTGGCTCTTTGCTCGCTCTGTCTGTTCTCTGGTGCAGTCCGGACTGGAGCAGGAGTCACATCCGGGTCAGGTGACCCAGGGGGACCAAGCTTGGGGGCGACTGATGCACAAGCGGTCCCCTGAAGCCTGACGCTAGTCTTTCATCAGACTGCTATCCCCAATCCATCTCTCTCAGCGCTGAGAGCCAAAGACACGCAGCAGGCTCCATTCTTTACAGTCTCCTGTACGAGTCCTGCGGGGTTTGGGCCCACACTGCGCCTGCATCGGGCGCTCAGACTGTGTGCTTACTCATCTCACTGACATTCTCAGGTAAACCCCAAGATCATTTATGAATCGGCCGGGAGGACAGCTGTGGCAAAATCAGTCAGCCTCACGTCAAACAATGAGGAGGAGAAATGAAACACAGTCAGGGTAAAAGCATGAACAGATCCATCACGCCGCTCGGTCTAATGTGAGGGAAATTATATGCACGTAACAAATCGTACCCGCAGATCCCCGCTGCTGAAGTTCATCACATACAGTAGCTGAGTTTGGATGCCCGTGGATAACTCGCTCCGAGGCAGTGCTTCAACTTTGCACAACCTGTGTGGTGCTGTTCCCAGTGCATATCCTGTTATCAATCCTGGCATATCCGTTATTATAATTGCATGTGGGTGAGCTGGCTGTAATCACACGGTGTGTGTTTTTCACCGCAATGTGTCTATTTCTGATGATCGTCTGGCTATCATCTGGGCGGCGTGCTGCAATTTGCTGTTGCCTCGGTTGTAATTAATTGGGACTAATTAATTCTAATTATGCATGTGTAATCCTATTACAGCATTTTTTGAGAGCAGTGGGCTGGATTGACGCAGTCAGGGCAGTGTTGTCTTTGGGGCCTGCGTTTCCCCATCGCCCTCCTCCATCGGGCTTGCCAAACCGATTAGGCTGTGTTAAGAACCAAGCGGCCCTTCTCCTCAAACACCCGGGGAACGCGGTCGAAGGCCGAGCCAGTTCTGACCTGTTTTGAAGGGTTTTCTCACAGCAAGTCCTTGCTACCCAATCATGGTTGTTTCTGTTCAACCCATAGACTGTAGGAAAAATATGGACCCAAGCGTGTGAGGGAGAATGACGTGATCTGTGCCTCATCTTTCCACTGCTGTATTGTCTTAATAATACGATGACACTAGATGAAAGAAAAACACTGATTGCGACTACTTTTCTTGTGGAAAAGAATTATTGACATTGTATTTTTACTGCAATTGTACCATTGACTTTATATTGAAAACGGGTCTGAATGACCTATACTAGAGCCAACCGCAGTAGCGCTAGTAAGCATCTTCTCTCAGCACGACCAGGAAATGAGCATGGAAAAAGAAGCTCAGATTTGGCCTCAACCACATCTCCGCCCTTCCACTCATCTGTTCTCTTACAACATACAATGTGTAGGCTCTCATGACCGTGACCTTGGGCGGTACCAAAACCTCCCTCTTATGAGGCTAAATAAAATGCGTTTTATTTCAGGTCCCCAGCTACCTGAGCCTGCAGCAAGCCATTTCTGCCGTACAGGGCAGCCGAGAGGCTGGGGGATGTTTTAATGCTTTACTGAGACAGGTACATCCATCACTCCAAAGGACTCTGCTGAGACTCTCCCAACTCAAACTCTTCTGAGAAGTCTGAGGATGGCGGAACCATAATTATACAGGCCAAATGTGAACAGGGAACTATAAAGAGCACGATTTAACTCTGTTTTAATTAGAGAACAGGAAACGGTAAAGATTGTGGAGTAATTTGGTACACCTTTCTGTGTGAATCACTTGTTTTACAGCTTGTGTGTGAGGTTTTAGTGTAATCCTTCAGACTGAGACGAATCTAAAATGCCTTTTCCAAAAATATTTAACCTTATAAAAACAACAATGGCTGTGCAGTGTGGTTCAAGGCACATACAATGCTGTTTAACCTCAGGTGTCAAAAGACCACCAAGTCAAGGAGATAAACAGCTCCTGTTATCTGCATACTGTGTGCACTGACCTTTCGCATTGGCACATCCTCCTTTTCATAAAAAAGGCTGCATCTGTGACATAAGTTGCAGTATGTTGAATGGTCAAACAATGTTAAACAATGCATTAAAGTGTTCACATAGTGTTCTATGGAGTGTCTCCTATATCAGTTCAGCAGGTCTACTTGCACTGGTAAAATCCTGTGGGTACTGGTTAAATCCTGTGGACACTGGCACTATAACGTGTAAAGTGCACTGACAGTCTCGTGTGTATTCATAAAGGAAAGCAGTTTATGTGGCCATGGAGCTTCTCGTTCAGGCAGGTGTTATGGGCTAAAGGGATCTTCAGAGATTGCAGAGGTGTTTGCACTTTGCTTATTAAATTACTGACATGGAGTTGGTTGCCTGCTGGCCTACAGGGTGGTGAGTGTGTTTTCTGGAATGAAGCCATGTGTCATGCGAGCCATGGCTCTAATTCCTTATGGACGCGGCTGTCAAAGTGCGAGTTTTAGTGACTCTGAATTACCTCGCGTAGGTAGTGTAGTGTGTTTGCCTTCTTCATGTATTTATTTTTGGAAGGGCCTATTGAAAGCAGATGAGCAGCTCTTTAACCCACCCTCCTCCTGGTGTGCTAAGGCACTGTTCTCCGGCTTCTGCCGGTCCCTCAGCATAGTCAGGCTACATGTGTAGCTCAGACCCACACTTCCGCATACAGCCTACACACGTTAGTCATTTGGCTGCATGTACTCTTTTTTAATTTCAAATATAGTTCATTTTTCTCTGAAGTAAAAGATTCTGTGAAATAACTGTAAAATCCTAAACTTATATGCTTTTTAAAATTATTTAATTTGAGCCTGTTTTTTTCAGAATCGTAGCTACTAATTATCATTTTGACACCTTTTTTTTTTTTTTTTTGCATGATTCTCAAGCGTTTCATGAACTGAATCTGGCTGAAAAAACAAAACAAATTAAAGAATTGCTTTTAATTTAATGGCAACACATAAACCTAATAAAATGACGTTTGACCCTTGAGTAGAAAAGTTTTTAGAGAGACGATGTTCTGAAGTGAGTTTTGTTGCCAATTACAATTTCATTTTCGAGCAAAATCTGTGGCTTATTAATCGCTCAATAGTTGATGAAATAAGTTATTTTTAAAATCCCTTTTTCACACTTGTGCGTGTGTGTGTGTGAGCGCATGCCTTAATGTGTGCATGCGTACATGCATGTGTGTGCGTGCGTGTGTGTGCTTGTGTGTGCTTGTGTGTGTGTGTGTGTGTGTGTGTGTGTGTGTGTGTATGTGTATGTGTATGTGTGTGTGTGTGTGTGTGTGTGTGTGTGTGTGTGTGTGTGTGTGTGTGTGTGTGTGTGTGTGTGTGTGTGTGGGTGTGTGTGTGCACGACCAAAAAAAGCCTTTCTGCTTGTGTCTCCAAGGGTATTCTTTAATGAAGCCTTCCAGGAGATCATTTAACCTTGAATGTATTCCTCACTGGTCCCCCGTCCATTTCCTCACAGACACGCATGCACAGCAACATCCGTGTGGGAAACTGCTTCATTTCTCTACTTCCGTTTACACGGTTCTGCTATCTGTCTTTCACCGGTGCTGGAGCATCAGCGTTTATTCTGTCCTTAAACCACTAGGAGCTCAGAACAAAACACATCTGCAATCTGTCTGAATTTACACATTACATTTGATCTTTTTTCCTGTTTTAATTAGTCGCTTTAATCCATTGGTACTGAAGAATGCCCTACCCGATTTTGTATTATTTTTCCTGCTGAACATACCAATGTCCTAGTAACATTGAAGGAGCACACAGGATGTATAACTCTTAATAATTCTATTCTGAAGAGCCTGTCCCCTGGCCCTTATTATTTCAGTAGGATAGCTGGATCATGGAATTACGAGATGGAGATAAGATACCTAAGTGCATATTTGCTGCACTAACAGATGCATCCTGGGGGCTGCTGATTTAAAATAATGTTGAGTTACATTCAGCAAATGGAAATAGAAAGCAGTGGCCTATATTCTTTATGCATAAATGTATGAATTTATGACTTATGTTTATGAGGAATGTCTGCTGTTCCTCTGCCCTTCCAGTTCACAATAGGCCAGAGAGGTGTATTTAGTAAGGTTCGATAAACAAATCCAAAGTTTGAGTGAGGATTTGTTTTATCTGGAGATTGTTTTATTTTGGACTATTTATTGCACTGCAGTAAACTGTATTTTACCCTGAAATTATATGTAAGCCTCCCACTGTGCGTCACATCGAGTGTTTATGAGTTCACTTTAAAGCCAATAATTGTTATCTAACCTTTGCGATTTCAGTCACCTCATAATTTAACAAGCGGTTCCAAACTCAAAAATCAGAGCGCTAGCTTTATCATTTTCCAGCAGAGCGTCAGAGCCACAGTTACTGTTAGTTCAGTCTCAATGCTCCTCTGACCCAATACCCACCTCCCGCACCCCCAACTGGTATATCACATTAGCTTTTCCCCCTGGAGCGGAAGTGAAAAATCACTTATAATTACACGACTGGAGGAGGTTATTGTATTGGTCAACAGATTACAAGAGAACACACATCTGCTGGCGGGCTCTAGCTTTGTTAACATGGCTTTGTTGACAAATATGAGTTAACTTCAGTGATTTATGGTAACACAATAAGTGTGGTTACATCACCTTGTTCACTCAGTGACCACTTTATTAGGTAGACCTGCACACATGCTTGTTAATGCACATTTGTAATCAGGCAATCATGTGGCAGCAACTAAATGCATAGAAGCATGCAGGCATGGTCAAGAGGTTCAGCTGTTTTTCAGACCAAATGTCAGAATTGGGAATACATTTTTCTGAAACTTAAACAAGGTATGACACATCTGTCACTACAGCAGTGTTGTGCTAATATACTGTATACAGTAACAAGCACTCGGAACAGTCTGTTATCTTGCAGAATCCTTACTCACATATAAAAGATTGTGCAATTAGTTTTTAGTTCATTTAAAATAAAATTGCAACAAGCAATTGATCACAAAATTAGACACATTGAGGGGGGACTATGTGTAAAATGTGTTGTAAAAAAATGAAATACTCTGTAAGAATGTGCAATTGCACAGAGCCAAAAAATTGTCCCAAGGCATATCGATCTCGCTGCATATATATATATATATATATATATATATATATATATATATATATATATATATATATATACACATTTCCCTGAATTACCTTGGGTAATAGTTCCACAGGAATTCACTGGTTAGACTGTAGGGTTAGATATGTCTTTCAGTGCCTTCTACAGAAATGCAGCATGTTTTTGCAAGATAGTCTTGCCTATCTTAATTTACCTGTAACCTTGACTGATAGCACTCTTTTGGAAGGCAGCCATAAAACTAAATGACCATTTCCGCTAAAGCTTCTCAGATGCCGATCTCCGTGCCGCAGAGGCGATTGAGAGTGAAAGTTGAGCGGTATCAGAAATAGTGCTGTGAAATGTGTTCTGCTCTCAGAACCACCTTTTTATGTCTTCCCTTTCTTACTTGAAAGGCAGTACCTTGGAAAAGAAATCATTAGACGCATTCAGGCAGTGCAATACTGAGACATACTGTAATTGCAGGTATTGAAAGCATTCTGTGTTGTAATGCACAAAGATTCCCTCTACTTAATCTCCAAGGGCTGCTAAATATGTTGCTGAATCACTGCACTTATGAAAAAGACTGTATTAGTTTTATTCACTCATTCTATTATATAGTACAATGGCCTATTTTGTTTTGTGGCTGACAATAAAATATGAATTACAAAGGGAACTTTACCCCCTAAGGTATGTACAATTAGCCATTTTGTATCGACAGCAATTTTCATCAAGCACAAATAACACATTGACAATGGACTGCATTTTATATAGCACCTTTATCCAAAGCGCTTTACAATTAATGTATCTCATTCACCCATTCACACGCACGTAGACGTCGGCGGTGAAAGGCTGCCATGCAAGGTACCAATCAGCTTGTTGGGAGCAATTGGGGATTCGGTGTCTTGCTCAGGGACACTTTGACACAGCCAAGGCAGGGGATCGAACCAGCAAACGACTGGCAGCAAGCACATTGTTTTCGGGTGAATTCAGGCAGTTTTAGACACTTCAGTTACTGAGTCTGCCCTCACCACCAGTGGTGACTCTGAAACTGAATTTACAAAGAAGTGTTTCAAATTACCCGAATTCACCCGAGATAATAGTCGAACCTGTCTGTGTTATGAATGTCAAGCACTCATCGCTTATTATCTGCAAGAATCATTTGCATAGCTTATAAACTGCTGTACACATTAAACATTTATTTCCTCTCATGCCAAATGTATTCACTTTGACGGAGTGATGCAAAATAATTGTGTTTTTTATCCCATTCAGAATCAGTTCAAGGGGAGTGACCATTTAATGACGCTGGTGCTCAAATCAAGTATTTCCACAATCTATCTTCAGACACTTTTTTTGATGCCCGCATTATGTCTTATTTTAAGAATTCCAGTCTGGCAGCATGTTTCTGTAAAGCATTTTTTAAAGTTGTTAAATACCTGAAAGACATGGTCACCCCCCGCTATGGTAATGGGATGACTTTGCCTTTGATTTTAATGACACTGAGGAGATAAGGTAGGAGCAGCAGATGTACAGGCCTAAGGCCTTTCTCAGGAGAGCAGTTTGGCCCCTTCCTCAGGGATAATGTCTCACACCGTGCTGCCGTTCTCACATTCACAAGACCTTGTAGCTCAATGCTAACTTTCAGAATGAAGTGGGTACGATTGTAAACATGACGTGTGTACTCGGTGTCCATTAAAACAGACTATTTGCCAACCTTTAAACAACATCAAACAGTACCTGATTAGACACAGGAGGAGGCCAATTAATGCTACTAATTGCCTGAAGCCTGTGGAGCATTCAAGGCACACAACATTACCTCTCTTCTGGTTCTGAGCTTGTTGTTCCCTCGTAACTACATTTCATTCACCTCTCTCTCTCTCTCTCTCTCTCTCTCTCTCTCTCTCTCTCTCTCTCTGTCACTCTCCCTCACACACTCACTCTCTCTCACTCACTCTTTCTCTTTCTCTCACTCACTCATGCACTCACTCACTCTCTCACTCACTCTTTCTTTCACTCACTCTTTCTCTCACTCACTCACTCTCACTCTCTCACTCACTCACTCTCTCTCGATCTCTCTCACACATTCACTCACTCACTCTATCTCTCACACACTCACTCACTCTCTCACTCTCTCACTCATGCTCTCTCTCTCTCTCTCTCTCTCTCTCTCTCTCTCTCTCTCACTCACTCACTCACTCACTCACTCACTCACTCACTCACTCACTCACTCACTCACTCACTCACTCACTCACTCACTCACTCACTCACTCACTCACTCACTCACTCACTCACTCACTCACGCATGCATGCATGCAGCCAGAAGCATTTGGGCTGGCGTTTGAATATTTTGATAGAAGCTGCCTTTGTCAGTAATTAAATAAGTGTTTGGTCATCAAGATTTTTACAGCTTTCTTTGAATGGCATCAGCAGTGTTCAGCAAAGTGTAGCCTCTGTTCTGGCGACCATGTGCTGGCGAAGGCTGTTACGTTTAGTGTCATTTTCTCTTTTATAGCCGCACTGTATAGTTGCTGTTACAGCTCAGGGCTGTATTTCCATTAAGCACTGCAATGTTTTGTGCTTTTTATCTCCGTCATAACATCCTTGTTACATTCTCATTTCAAGATCCTCATTTCTCCAACTTTCGTGTTAGCAACTTGACACTTAACTTCCTTATTTCACTGAATTCAGCAGCACTCAACAGAAACTTTGATTTGATCAAAGCCATTCTGACCTTTTCACATAGCACTGTCTTGATTCTGGGCCAGGCCCTTTCTGCAGAGGAACCCCTGACAGGTTCCTTCTGGCCCCTCTCACCGAGCGTAGCCATTGTTCTGTCCTCAACCCTAGTCCTGGACAGCCCCAGGATCTGCTGGGGGTTGTTTTCACATGAAATGAACCAACCGATTTAGACTCAAGAACACAGTGAGGTGAGTTGCTTTCACTGTCGAATGATGTGCTGAATAAGCTGCTCTTCAGGACCAGGCGAGCGGACTCTTGCTCTGTCTGAGTGAGTGCAAGGTGAGCAGTAAGATGTGCCTGCCCCAGACCTTTGGGCATGGCCCCTG
Organism: Conger conger; assembly: GCF_963514075.1. Lineage (NCBI taxonomy): Eukaryota > Metazoa > Chordata > Actinopteri > Anguilliformes > Congridae > Conger > Conger conger. The sequence continues at coordinate 16,486,063 of NC_083772.1, forward strand.
GGGTTGAGTACTGAAGCCTGATGTGTCTGTGGGTGCTGTGCTTTCTGCGCCTGCACTTCTAACTGCGGATGTGCTCACACCAGCTCCCTCACCAGTCTCCTGGTTGTCCACACGCGTTTGCGACGAGGGATATGACACAGTTTGCACAGGCAGGGATCTATCTGGGTCAGGATTTTCGGGGCAGAGACGCCTGCCCCGTGTGGGCGGTGGTGGTGTCACCCTTCTTATCGCCCTCTGCGTCTGCAAAATCTGCATGCTGAAGGCGTCCTCCGCTGGCCGTTCCTGTGCCAGCTCTTCCTGTCAGAGGAAAAGGTTTCACATTCTCACACGGGCCAATCAGCCAATTAAGACTCGCAGGAAGGCACCCACTCAATCAATTATTCAATAACCAAACAATTAATACAAAGCAGCCACTGACAGCGGAACGGTCCCCGGTGGGAGGGGTTGTCTGTGGAGGCACGTAACAAAGACGCTCGCTGTCACATTTATGTTCATGCAAAAACTCCTTAAAAATAATGCCAGGTGACATTCAAATGTTTCCTTTCAGATTATTCAGGGGGTTGGGTAACAGACATGGCTTTGAAGGCTCTGGGCCTCCCAGCGAGTCTGGCTTTCAAAGCAATGGAAATGTGCTCTTAAAATCTGTCATAAAAATGTGCATCTTTTAATTAATTATCCAAAACTGGGCTGAAACGTTTTGTGGATATTTGTAAAGGCTGAGAAAGGATATGTCGTTTGTCACTGTATGAATTCAATGTGAGAAACAAGTGCTTAAAATTGCACAGGAGCAGCTGCTCTGTGAATTGAATTGCTCACAAGTCTTTTTACTTACGGGGGGGAAAATCACATCACTTCCTGTGTTTTTTTATTTAAAGTTCTCATTCATTAGCCAAAGGATTTGTGCAATGGGAACAGTCAGTTCTCTGGGTCAGATCTTTAAAACAAACTTCATAAGATTTGACCTGCTTTGCTGTTGTGAGACTATGTAAACAGTCCATTAAAATAGTCTGAATCAATGGTGTAACGTGATGCAAATTTGTTTGGTTTCAATTATGACATTTTTATTATTTTTCATATGCACAATAATAGTCTTCTATGTTGTAATCTTGATATTTGTATTCATGTTTGTGATGTAACAGACCACCACACATATAACAGACAGCGCAGTGTTGCTTTATCATAGCGAGAGAATGACTTGCTTTATTATTCCGGACTATGACTTGCTTTATTATACCGGACTATGACTTGCTTTATTATTCCGGACTATGACTTGTTTTATTATAGGGAGAGTATGACTTGCTTTATTATACCGGACTATGATTTGTTTTATTATACCAGACTATGACTTGTTTTTATTATACCAGACTATGACTTGTTTTATTATACCAGACTATGACTTGTTTTATTATACCGGACTATGACTTGTTTTATTATACCAGACTATGACGTGTTTTATCATAGAGACAATGACTTGCTTCATTATAGTACGAATGTGACTTGCTGCGCTATAGATGTCAGTATGACTTGCTTTGTTATAGTTGAGTGCTTGTCTCTGGATTTGTACCAGAAATGGGAGTGAATTTCCTACTTTTGCACATCCTTCAAGCCTCAATTGGTTCTCACCATCATGCCGGGCTAACCTATAATAGCCTGTCTGAAGAACATGGCATTATGAGGGCCAGCAGCACTCAACTTGATAATTCAGCCAAGTGTCACTCAACAGTGCAGCACACATCTTCTCCACATTGCTTATTTTGACAGTTGACATTTTTCCATTCAGATGAGACCATTAGCAAAAATATGCAAATGTAAACGTCCCAGTTTCATAAATAAATACCCAACCTTCGACACACACAGCATGTTGTAGGGTTTCTGCATGAGCGATGTTGAGTAATCAGTGTGGGAAACAGATATTTCTGAGGTGACTGTAATCCCTGCCAAAATTGGTTTTGAGCCAGAATATTTCTGATGCTGTAATGTGTCAACCTTTTGTTAACGGGATCTTTCGTCTGAACAGGGAATAAGCAGGCTGAAAATAAACCATCAGCAGTCCTGTACATAATGAAATGCTCATTGTGTCAGTGTGTATGGTGTTTGTGCAGTATGTGTAATATTTTTTGACAGGACTGTTTCCCACACGCTTCTGATTTAGAGCTGAGTGCTGTGGCACTGGTGTGCCTCAGGGGCTTCAGCGTCCTGTCTGAGCCAGGGCGTGAGCCAGGGCGTGAGCCAGGGCGTGAGTCAGGGCATGAGTCAGGGGGTCATGTGAGCACGTTCAGGTGATTTAGAGAGAGAGGGGGAATGCCCGGTTGGGTCTCCAGCCCAATAGTTGCTCTTGGGGACTGGGCGGAACACCAGGGGCGTGGTGCTGCGCTGTCGGCTGTCAGATACAGACACACACCGGGACGTTGGGCTGGAGCTCTGGGATTCTCACACTGCTGGCCTGTGGCCATTAGTTACTGCCAGAGGAGTGAGCCAGGGACAGCCTGGGGGAGGGGGGTGCAGATAAACATGAAAAATGACACTGTCACAGCCCTCTCCCCGCTCCACCGTTTCCACTGGAGCATTTGCATCCAAAATACAATTAAATCTGTCTCTAAAAAGACTGCAGGAAGGCCAAGAGCAGATGTATCTGCTATGCAAATGAAGAAATCACATATATCTGCTTCACCAAAAACAAATATAGTGCAGGTAGAATTTTATTAAAGTAAGTTGTTGTTGTGTGTGTGTGTCTGTAACTGCTTGTTGTTGTCTATGTGTGTGTACACGCACATGCTTGTGCATGTGTGTGTGTGTGTGTGTGTGTGTGTGTGTGTGTGTGTGTGCGTGTGTGTGTGTGTGTGTGTGTGTGTGCGCTTGTTGTATGTGGGTGTGCATATGTACGTCCACGTATGTGTGTGCGTGTGTGTGCATGTTGCTGTGTATGTGTGTGGGTGTGTGTGTACATGCACATGCTTGTGTGTGTGTTTGCTTGTTGTGTGTGGGTGTCCTTGCGTGGGTGCACATGCTTATGTGTATGAGTGTGGGCTTGTTGTTGTGTATGTGTGTGCGTGTGTATGTGTGTTTGGGTGTGTATGCGCATGCACATTCCTGTGTGGGTGTGCGTGTGCGTACGTGGTGCGCATGTGTGTGGTGCGTGTTTGTGTGTGCCTGTGGCGCGTATGTGTAATGCGTGTTGATTGACTCCACACTCCACTCTCCTAAGTGAAGCCACACTCTCCTAATGAGAGCAGCTGTGCAGGCAGAGGGACAGGACTCCAGTAAGTTCTTGAACATTTTTCAGTGAGACAGCTGCATATTAAGGGCCTTCTGGGTGCCCTGTATTCACAGCCCTGTGCCCCTGGCAGGGGAGACATGCACAGTCATCCATAGATTCATAAGGGGGGGGGGGGGTTTGCACTGTTGAGAGATGCATAGTTGGCCTTAGCTTTGTACAGGGGCGTCATGCACGCAATTAGCCTTAGCTTTTGCTCTGTGGAGAGAAATAATCCTGGCACAATGAGCTAATTAACTGTTTACGCTCATGTCAGTTCAGTTGTAGGTTAGATTGCTGTTAAATGTTTCATAAAGCCATGTTCTGGTATATTATCCATACTGTACCCAAACCGATTGTAGCCACTGCTGTGGAGGCCGATTGGCTGGAGCATCCCCCAGGTGGGGAGGGATTGGCTTGGCCTGTATGACCACGTCTAATCACTCATCGCTGATCCTGGGTCATTCGGTCAGTGGGTTAAACGGCTCGTCCGAGAGCCACAGCCTTTCTGCTGAAGCCGCACACCAAGTGTCCTCCTCTGAGGCAGGTCTGTCTGGAGTCAGCTTGTGGACTGTGGCTTTAAATGAGTCTTCCTATTGCATGCTTTGAAACATGAAAGAATAGAGCATAACACAAAAAAAGTTTTCAGCTCCAGTTTTTCAGCATGTCAGGAAATGTGAAATTTCCTGTCACATGAACGATTGTGACAAATAGTTTCCTCAGATAAAATCAGACATTGACCAGATTAAAAAATCTTCAGTGAGTAAAACTATTTTGTTCCAGTCTGTACTGGAACCAGCTTCCCTTCTCAACTGGGAATTGTAAAAAGAAGTGGGGGCGGGGAAGAAAATGTAAAACTTGTTATTCTAAATCGATTAAGGAATCCTAAAATAACGTTACACGATTACAATCTTCAGTTAATTGGTATGTTAACATACAGGAAGTTATAATGATGTGTGAGAACCCAAGTGTGGGCTTGTGTGATTGCACACCATTTTCTCAGTGTGTAAAAATGGTTTCCAGCCTATCTGATCTCTCTTTGTGATCTGCAGGGTCTTGGAATGTTTTTCAAAACAAAACAAAAAGAAATCATTCTAGTGTTTGTCGATTTTTATTTTATTTTTTGTCTATGAGTGCAAAAGTGGAAAATAATGCAAATATGTGTACAGTTGAGGCACCCCTGGTCAAAAATCCTTTTACAATTATTATCCAAGTAAACAGAAGACCTTTAACCTCTAAATGGTACGTTAAACATGACATATTTATTCAAATTCATTCCAAAATCTTCAACCGTCTTTCCTGTAGGTACTTCATGGTTGATTTACAGGTATGCTTTTGATCATTGTCCAGCTGAAATACTCAACCTCTCTTCAACTTCAATGGCTCGACTGACCTTTGAACATTGGCCTCTATTATTTCTTGATATTTGGTGGAGTCCATTCTTCCTTCCACTCACTCAATATTTTCCTCTGCCCCAAGCTGCCACACAACCCCAAAGCATAATAGATCCACCTCCATCCTTCACTGTTGGCAAGGTGTTCTTCTCTACAAAGGCTTCACCCTTTTTTCTCCAAACATAACTTATTTGGTGGTAGCCAAAAAGTTCAATTTTGCTTTTGTCAGTCCAAAGCACATTGTTCCTAAAGGCTTCAGGCTTCTCAGTGTTTTCTTTTGCATACTTCAGACGCTTAATTTTGTGTTGAGGTTGTTCTTTTTGGCAACTCTGCCATATTATGTTGTATTGTTGTCCTGTGAACAGCTAGACCTGTGTTTGCTACTCTTTCTTTTCAGCTGATGTGTGGGTTCTTCTGAGCAAGGTCTGATGTTTAGGTCTGATGTTTAACTCTGTACCATTTAGAGTTTAGAGATAACATGCATTCATTGCAGCAGAAATATAAACCAGGGGTGCCCATATTTTTGCTCCCCACTGTACTGTAATGTTAATGAGTAAATATGTCTGTAAATGTTTACATGTTCATGTGTATAGGTGAATGTGTGCATGTCAATGTGTTTATGTTTGCAAATGATGGAGTGTGTGTGTGTGTGTGTGTGTGTGTGTGTGTGTGTGTGTGTGTGTGTGTGTGTCTATGTAAATGAGTAAATGAGCTGAAGCATGAATGGCCATGGGCATTCAGGGTAAAATAAATATCAGTGGATAAATAGTCTGGGCTCAGATCACATGTTGCTGATAGATCCAAAGCCAGCATATAACTTCAGTTTGTAACCATGGAGACTGAGATAGCTGGATTAATGAGGAAATAGCTTCGCCCTCATTGACAGTTTGGGTGACTGTTTTCCCCTAACAGACGTGTGTCAGGCAACGCTGTGGAAAAGACTGCCAAACAGGGTTTGTAAAGCTCAAAGTCAAAATGTAGGCTTGTAAAAATGTTGACATGGCATGAATTTAAAAGCTATTTTCCTCCATGTCCTCTGCTGTAAGATTATACAACACTCGCCCTTCACCACCTCCCAATCATTCATACCATGCTGACGACATAAATCTTTTTACTTTGGCTTTGCCTTAACCTGAACTACAGGTGTTTGTAGTCCGGGACATGAGTAGAAATCTTTGGCATCATGTCATGTGATTGTTTCCTCTGAAGGGCGACATTAGCTCAGGAGGTAATTAGCTTAATGTGAATGTGTGAGGTTGTCTGGCAGTTGCAAGGTTGCCGGTTCGATTCTCCACCCTGGGTGTGTCGAAGTGTGCCTTTGCGTCCCTTAGACACCTAACCCCTAATTGCTCCAACGAGCTGGCTGCATGGCTGCCAGTCGCCCTTGGCGTGTGAGTGTATGTGTGAATGGCTGAACGAAAGGCATCATTTGTACATCTCTTTGGATAAAAGCACTACATCAGTGCAGTCTGTTCACCATCATCTGACATACTAAAGAGGACTAAGACAGAACTGAAAATAGAGCCTGTACTTTTGCAGTGAGTCAATCATCATGACTTTGGATTCATGAAAGAAATGCTTTAACTGTACAATCAGACTTTTATACATTACGTCATCTTTGTCTCATTAATTGCCTGTATATGACAGGGAAAATAACATTTTTTAAATGCCCACTTTTCAGTATCATATGGAATTGCACAGGGAAAATGTTTTAGAGGGGTAAAATGACTCATGTTTGTATGAATCACCAAATTAAGTGTAAGATACCAATGGGGTGCTTCAGTGCTTTTACCCAGAGTGCCTCTGCTCCAGAGACACAGCAAGCTCTGCAGTGTGCTGTGGAATCGCCAAATGTGTGCGATTTTTACCTTCACATCTTCCTTCAGCTTGTGCTCCTGGAGGAGATTTTCATCTCTTAGGCTGTTTTGCCACAGCAACTGTTCAAAGCCATTGTTCGGGCATTTTAGTTCTTTGATATATATATATATTTTTTTATCTATCCTAGTTTTAATTTCAAAAGATTTGTTTCTTCATTCATGCTACTCGTGGCCTTAACCTTTCCGGCTATTCATGCTGTTTATGCTATTAGTGATATATTGTCTGGGGCATTGTGCTATCCGAGGGGAACGCATGACGTGGTTACAAAGCAACAGTCCGAAAGGAATTTGGGCATGAAATATGTGAATATTGAATATATGTAAAGGACATTGTTTCATATGTTAAAAAGTCATTTGTGTTTCATATTGTGGGAAGCGCTGGGGGTATTGTGGAAGTATTTAATTTTCCCACGCCGGGCTCTGGGGCTTTGTGGACCCTAGTGGGCTTTTGAAAGTCAAATGTTTTTAAGTGTTAATATGCTGCGGTCCTCAGAGCTTAGTGCTTTTCTGTCAGTCGTCCCAGTGTACGTGAGTGATGAGCATTATGCTCCACTCTCCCAGCACCACGCTGCACGTTCTAATGCTAATACCATTGGCTGTGATGTATTTAACACCTTGAGTGATGATGACCCTACTTGGCGTGAAAAATCGTATGGCCATTTAAGATCATTTAAGACTTATTCTCTGGCTGGTTATCAAATGGTGTGTCAGAAATGTTTTCTGGATGAGCCGCAGTGGCGCATGTCTGAAGTAACAGACCTTGATGCAGCCGAGTTTGTTGAGTTTGGTCGGCTCACATGGAACAGCGTAATTGCTCGCCGCTCCGAGGGCGGGGGTGGACTCAGCAAGGGGGGTCCATGAGGTCCACAGGTGGTCCATAGCACAGGTCCACCACGGTCCATAGCACAGGTCCACCACGGTCCATAGCACAGGTCCACTTGTGATCCATAGCACATGTCCACCACGGTTCATAGCACAGGTCCACCCGTGGTCCATAGCACAGGTCCACTTGTGATCCATAGCACATGTCCACCACAGTCCATAGCACAGGTCCACTTGTGATCCATAGCACAGGTCCACCACTGTCCATAGCACAGGTCCACCCGTGGTCCGTAGCACAGGTCCACCACGGTCCATAGCACAGGTCCACCCGTGGTCCGTAGCACAGGTCCACCACGGTCCATAGCACAGGTCCACCCGTGGTCCGTAGCACAGGTCCACTCATGGTCCATAGCACAGGTGAACCACGGTCCAGAGCACAGGTCCACCACGGTCCATAGCACAGGTCCACTCGTGGTCCATAGCACAGGTCCACCACGGTCCATAGCACAGGTCCACCCGTGGTCCATAGCACAGGTCCACCCGTGGTCCATTGCACTTGTGGGGCCCGTTGTTCATGACAAGAGACAAATGCTAAGGGGCCAGAATGGATAAATCTTTTCAAAGCTTTTGTTCTTTGTTGAGCACGAACCTGTTAGTTGAGATTAGGGACATCAGTTATGAATTCATAACATGGTCTGCACATGCAGTCAATCACAGGCGACCTGAAAAGTATGATTTTCCCTTCGCTTAATTTATTTTGAACTCATTAAGACGTTAAGCTGATGTAAATTTATACTGAGGAACAGTTTGTTTCAGTTAGCCTATTATTGTGCCTATGTCTCTGATTGTGTTTCTTAGGCTCATAATAGCCTCCTTGACTTTCATTGGCATAACTCTGGTCCTCATGTTGACAAATGCCAATAACAGACTCCAAAGGCAATCAAAATCCTTGAATCAAAACTAGCTACTGAAAGCTTTATTTTACCTGCACCTGGGAAGTGATTGAATACACATGACGAAACACTGAGATACCAACTGTCCAATTACATTTCTGGCTTCACAAATCTACAGTGTTCAGTTCTACTGATGATATGTGGCTGCTCGTTTATTTACCATGTCCTGCCTGAGATTGTCAATGAAAATTGATTTCTCTTTCAGGTGCAACAATGATCTAAAAGGGAAAGCGAGTAGAGAATGGGTACTGAGAGCCTATAATGTAGGGCCTTGTTAAATAGTCAATATGAGATCAGGATTCATAGAGGTATAAAGTACAGTGTGTATGTAGGTAGCTTTATATCCCCAAAACAGTTCTCTGCATGCTGATTTTTCCTGCATCACTATGCCGATGTCTACAGTACTGAGCAAAAATCTGAGGCACATGTTAAAAAAAATGAAATGGCCCACTAGGGTCCACAAAACCTATACAGCAGCAAAAAAAATAATAAAATAAAAAAAAGTTTTCTAGATGCATTATATTTTTATGCATGGCGTGTTTTCAGGGTCAGTTAGTGCCCTTTCATTTCAAAGATGCATTTTTGCTAATAAAACAAGTGAGGAGTTTGGGCTTTCATGGTTTTAATAGCCTATTTGTTCTCCCATCCTGGCACTCAGTGACACTACTGTGTAATTTGGCAAACCCAGAGACACTAGGTAATTATGTTTGATTGAACTGCTGTTTAGATACTGACATGGACTTCAGCTTCCCTCTGAAGGTCTTTGTAGGTAGTACCTAACATGGTTGTTTTTGGGGAAAAAAAGCTAAATTAATATTGGGTTCATTTTCATCCTTATTCAATTAGTAGTGTTTATTTTTTTCTTATTGTTAATTGACTGGAAACAACTGTGAAAATACTAGTTTTACAATAACAGCTCACTGAGATATACTGTGAATAACAATCCTACATTTACGGCATAATAAGATACGTTTTTTGCTAAATATTCAATAAACTCTTTTTTTACTTTTACATTAACATAAATATACTTCTATAGACATATGTAAGGGTTATTGAACACGTCCCTTTTACAATATATCAAATTACAAAAGAGCCTTGAAATAACAGTCTAATCAGACCCAATAGTGAATTAGTGCAAGTAAAAAACGGTACACTTCGCAATAAGGTTCATGAATTGGCATTAACTAATGCAGTTGTTAACGTGAATTATTGATGACAAACACATCATTAAATATGAAATTAAATTTTCATTGGTTCATGCATTTGTTAACAACTAACTAACGTATTTGTTACATGATATTTATACATTAGTAAACCAAAGGATGAACTTATGATAAATTAACTGTCAACAAATACATGAACTGACTTTATCATTCCAATATGAATTGGCAATAATGAATTTACTTGTTAACATGAATTAATGATGTACATATGCTTTAACAGAGGTACACAAATTAAATTATCAGTAGTAGTTAATTAACAGCTACATTCATTCTTGTCAATTTGTGGAACTTTATTGTAAAGCGTCACCGAATAAACCTAAATAAAAAGCCACACAGTGGTTTCCCGGGAGCAGGGCTGGGACAGAGGCATAAAGCATCCCGAGTGCAACAGTGATCACACTGCGCTCAGCGCACTTTATGAATGTGCGAGTCGCATTGCTCTTGTGGGACATGCAAACTGACAAAAGATATAAAAGACAGGAAATACGTGGCAGGAGGGAGGAGGAGATTGATGGCTTGAGCCATTTTTATTCCGCGGGGTGCAGTAGGGTATGCGTTTATATTTACTTGTAAAGGAATGGAGTGAATAGTGTTTAATATGGAATGGAAAGCTCCAGGGAATGCATGCAGAATATCCAGTGTGCTGGTAACCGTGATCAATGCCACACAAAGTGAGCATAATGACTGAATGAAGGATTGTTTTTGTTGCCTCTGTGAGCAGAATAAATATTGGAAAGTAAAGGCAGACATAAAAGTTTCTTTAGCATTTTATGTGATGATGAGAACTCCCTCTATAATGTACACAATGTAAATTTTTGAGAATGCCTTTAGAGAAAGAATTGTTGATTCATGTCAGTTTTCCTTTTAAAATTTCAGTCGGCTTTAGAATGGGCAACTCATGAAGACGGTCAGGGTGCCCTGTATCAATAAGGCTTGTTTTCTGCTTATTGTTCACTGCTTCTCATGTTAGAACTGACAGCTGATCAAATACAGACACCAGACAATGGGAATGTGCGTGTGTGAGAGTGTGTGTGTGTGTGTGTGTGTGTGAGTGTGTGTGTGAGTGTGTGTGTGAGTGTGAGTGTGAGTGTGAGTGTGAGTGTGAGTGTGAGTGTGTGTGTGTGTGTGTGTGTGTGTGTGAGTGTAAATGTGAGAGTGAGTGTGAGCGTGAGTTTGGGGGTAGTCTTTTGAATGCCTGCCAGGTTTTATAGAATCTTTCTTTGCTGGCTCATTGAATTTTGAATCAAGATCTGCAAAACCTGCATTTAACCTTCAAATTAAATCAATTTATATCTTCCTCATGTCTCAATACTTATGAAAATGAGATTCTCACTGAGTTCTCATTTAATATTCACAATCCTTTCTTTTTCCGGAAGCTTTCTATTGATGGCTGTCAGACAGCTCTCCTGCAGTTTTTGGGGTGTGTGTGCATGTGTGTGCATGGGTGTGCATGTGTGTGAGTGTGTGTGAGTGTGTGTGTGTGTGTGTTTGTGTGTTTGCACATGAGGGTGTGTATCTATGTGTGTCTTTGTTTCGCCAGGCATGTGATTTTCTCATGATAATAAATATGCTTCAGGAATAACAACATTTAAATGTGATTTCTGATAAGGCTGACACATGCCCCTCACACCGATAGTTTCCTGTTTAATACATTCCCTAATAATTAATATAGAAATGAGCTCCATCAGTGGGTGGCCTAAAATCCTAAAATAATGAATATGAATTTTGTTCTGAGACATTGTGGCACTCTGGTCTGTCACATCACTCACAAACGTATGGAGGAGGAGACTACGAAATGAGATTGCTTGATTAAGGATGCCAATTAAACAAACACTTAATTGGACATTATTGCGAACCTCTTAATTATGTTTCATTGTGTACCTTTTTCTTTCACCCCTGATGGTTATATAATGCAAATTCTATGACAGAATGAATTGAGTAAAACCAATGTAATAATGGAAAATAAAGATTTAGCACAGAGATAAATCCATTACTTCAGCCAACCTAGCTTTGAGTGATGAACAGAAAAAAGCTAGCAAACATATTTTGGTGAAAACTGTTTTTGTTCTGTGCTACTGGAGTATTGCTCTCTCTCCCTCACTCACAGATACATTGTAGTAGGGGATGTGTTCTCTAATAAAAGTTATCTTAAAAATACAGAATTTCTCAACAGCCATTAAAACCCAATACCTTCAAAACATTTCAGTGTATTTCTCTTTGTCTTCACATTCTTCATGGAAATGATCTCAAATGATGTGTATTTCCCAAAGCCGGTGAAATGGGCTGGTGAAAGCCTGTTTGAACACACAATGTCTCTATATTTCATCTGCTGTAGATAGCCAGCAAACAAGCTTCAGAGGACATGGTAGCTAGCCAGCTAATTGTTTATTTGAAACCCACAAAGAGCATTTTCATCCACTCCAGGCCTAATGTTATGAAAATGTTTTGAAAACCATAGTTATCTATTGAGTAAAATATTCAGTGTTTATCCAACTCGAACATAGTTTATCTGAGTCCAATGGGCATCAGATGAACCATGTCTGAGTTGATTTATTGTACTGTGTAACTGATATTGATTCTTCAAATTAACCGTGTAATATTGTCAGCAATATTTCTTCCCCCTCGGTAGCGTATTTACTTATTTATTTATCTATATATGGATTTATTTATTTATTTATTCACCTTTTTACCTCTCTGTGACAGTGTGTTTGTTCAAAAACAGCAGACTAATAAGATTGAACTGAATTAAATTAAAAGACGCACACAGCATAGAGTGACATTGGACATAACTGTCATGCGTTCTGGTGTCTAACCTGGTGTCCCGCCATTTTTGTTTTGTAGGTAAGTGACCATTCTGCTCTGATCCTATGACACTCTGTCTCCCGGTTTGTGAAAGGATTGACTTGTGGATCTTGGCCTGGACATAGTGACACTGTACGGCGCTTCCAGTAAGTTCCGTCTTTGGCCCCACGCTTGCATGCGTGGCAGCAGACTGTGCCTTTCATGGGAGTGTTGTCAGACTAATTTGCTGTTGAATGTATTGGTATGGCTGACAGGTAATATAAACCCATAGCCATAAATCTTGATAATTTTTGCAAATATGGAAAAAATAATTAGAGCGATATTGCATTTCAAATGAATTGTCATTTTCTTATTTAAAGGCCCCCCCAAAGGCCTTGATAAAATCACCTTTATTTCAGTTACTATTTCAGGTTTATCAAAATTATGGTGTCATTTTGATTGATTTGCATTATTATGTGACTGTGGATATGCTGTGTCTTACAGCCTAGAGTATAGCTTATTACCCATTGCAAATGATATTCTATTGTCTTAAAGAACCTAGACTGTTTGTTATCTTCTATATACAGTACATATCTATTTAGAAGATAATCTGCTGAACTAAATGCATACTTACTATATAAATATGCTGCTCCTGGGTTTAATGGCACCGGAAAAGAGCCTCTTTTGATATTTTATACAGAATATATTGAATATTAATGCTCATTATTGTAGAAGTAACAAAATGGAGAGGCATCTGAGACCTTGCAAAAACTCTTCAGTCCATTACTAAATTGGATAATGAACTTCCATTAAAAGCAGTCTAATCATACAGTCATGACTCCTCTTTCGGTGGCAAAACATATGCTTTTTGAAGAATAAATAATATTTTATCAACCTCTTTCAGTCTTTGGGTAGGATTGTAAGAGGCTCAAATTGATCAAAGCAAAAGCAGAATCTTTGCAGATTCATGCAGTTAGATATAAAGAAGGTACTTCAGGAGATCCTTTTCAGGTTTTATCTGTAAGTTCAGTTTTGAAACACTCACTCAAAATGCAAAAAGCATACATTATTTAATCTTACACTTTCATGAATGCTACACAGATGCATTGGCCGTTCAAACAGGAATACTATGCTTTGAAACGGCTCATTTGTGTTGCTCATTTTATGTGGGGGGACTGGCAGTTGAGCCTTGAGAATGTACGCTGTATGTAGGTCTGTCTTCTCTAAGGGATAAGGGAAACTTTTAAACCACACGATGTGTGCCAATTAATTTAACTACGAGTCTCTCTGCAGATTTAATGCTCTCATGGCAAATTCATCTTGTTGCTATTGTCAAATGAAGCATGGCCATTATCCGGATTTGAGTGGAAAAAAAATACATTTTTTTAAAGAAACTGTCACTGTCAAAGAAATGCACCAGTTTCCTGTGGGGAAGCTGTGTTATTTTCTGATTATTCATGCATTCTAATTGTGTGCTGTACTTGTGTGTGTGCCTGCTTGTGTGTGTGCTTGTGTCGGTGTATAAGCCTGGATAGCTGGCATATGTTGAGCTGACATTAGCACTTTGGACTGGCCAGTGGTGGACAGCAATGTTGGGTCATTGAATATAACTGTTACCTCAATCAATAAATAATGTATTTAGTCAATCATGAATTCATACTTGGGTATATATATATAAGATTTAGAATGACATTTACAGTACGTTTTAATTTGGAAAACAGTGGTTTACGTGAATGTACCGTAAATTATCAGAAAATGTCTATTCGGTGTTTGTGAGTGTGTGTGTGCGTGTGCATGTGTGCATGTGCGTGTACGTGTATGCCTGTGTGTGTGTGAGTTGTATCAGTTTTCGAATCATAAGTATGATCCACTGACTACTTGTGGCTGCAGCACAGTGGCTATTGCTATGAGAAGAATACCTGAACCCTCATGTGCCAGAGCTTTAGAACAGCGACTGAGCCCCGCAGTTTTTATTGTGCTTTTACAATCATTTCACAATGAATGATGGGATGATGGAAGGTAGCCGGCCGAGTAAAGGAAAATCACAATATCACAATACGACTTCTGGATGCTGGTCTTATAGGCATTATTGGCCTTATGCTGTCCAATCTCTGTGTTATTTTGCCAATTTTATCCTTCTCTTTCTGTTTGTCTGATTCAAAAGTGGGGTTTTCTGTGAAACTGTGCCTATAAGGTGAAGTAGTCTCTTCACTGTTGCACTGGTTGGTTCTGTTCAGTGAAGCAGCCAGCTGTGGACCTGTGGGGTGTCTGTTTCTCAGAGTAGAGACTCTGATCCTCCTGGGAATCATCTGGGCCTTCCCCTTCTCTTTCTGTCCTGGTTAGATCCATTTTGCTCTCTTCTTTCAAGACAGTAGTGCACACCACTGTGTGAAATCTTCAGTTTTTTTGCAATCTCATGCATGAAATAGCCTTTATCTCTGAAAATCATTCACTGATGAGTTTCTAGAGACAGCTGTTTATTTTTTTTCCATTTGATACGCTTACCCACCAAAGTACAGATAGAATATAGAATTCTATAGACTATTTTTCAGTTGCATATTGCATTATGAGGCTTTAAGTCTGAAGCCAAATTTTAACCACAGACTCCCTTGTCAGGTTGGGTAATGGCATTGCCCTGGTTCAAACTAGTGTCATCAAATTCCAGTCCTTTCTAAATGTATTCCACAGTTGAAAAACTCTTAAGAGAACTTATACACACATATTTGATTGAGGTCTTGCATTGCCATTGGCAAGGAATTGTGGCAAGATTTAAAAGAAAACATAGCCTAGCCTATTTATCACACTGTGACATTCCCATTCTGTGAGTGTGTCCTCATATCTATAAGATTCTGGTATTCAACCAGGTTTTTCACCAGACATTTTTCTTCCATGCAAATTGCTTTTTGAGCCGTATGAGAGGATCTAACAAAGCAAAATGTGCTGATTAAGATACATATATCAGTGATTTGTGCTGGAGTATGTATTTTTATCACTTTATGGCAATGATCCAGGTGATAGTTGCCATGTAAATACATCCATCAATCCGTCATCTAATGTAGCCTGATTATTCCTGAGGACCTGAGATGGATTATCCCACTCCATCTCAGAGCACACAAACACACACCATTCACTCACACACTCACTCTGACTGGCAATTTAGCTTGTCCCAATCCATCTCAGAGCATACACACACCATTTACTCACACCCTCACTCCGACTGGCAATTTAGACTCCCCCATTAGCCGAACCTGATGTGGGAGGCTACTGGGGTGAATGTGGGTGGGAACTGGAGTACCCTGAGCAAACCCACAAGAACACGGGCCGGGACGGGGTTGAACACCACACAGGAAGGGGTGGTCTCTGACCTTCTTCCTGTGTGGTGATGAAGCTATCCACTGCTCCACACATCGCATGAATGCACATAAATACGTTTTTACATATTTAATCAAAGGACATTCATATGCAGTCTTGAAGTATATGCAAATATCGATATTTCCCCTCCCTGCTATTCTGCATTTGACATAATGGTCCCAGTCGCCAAAGGTATTACTGAGATGTGGATTCTTGGGATAGTTGCTGTTTAAATTAAATATAAGCTCTACCTCCTCATGGACAGATGCAAGGAAAGTATTCCCTGTTCACTCAATTACGAAAAATAACATATATCATCTTGTGATTGGGGTGAGTTAAGACCAGTCTATGCAGTAAGTTTTTTTGGACACTATGGTGCAATCTCCTAAATAGCATTGTATCCCTTTTGACCTGGATGTGATGTGTTTTGGATGTTGCGGGGAGATGGATGTTTGGAGCGGACCACTGCAGATGGTGCAGAGGAACAGAACTTGCCAAGTGTCAGGCCCATATTCATCCCTCCTCCCGATGAATGCATCGGGCCGTTTCATTTGAAGGAGAATCCGCACAGGCGGAGCGACAGAGCGTGTTATTGATGTGCTCGTGAACACTAATGCTAATTCTAATTTGGGCCTTTAGAGGGAGAATTATTCACTCCTGATGTCTGCGAGCTTCGAAACACATCAACGTAGTCAGCACACGGCCTGCACCTCGCAAAAACAGACCTTCATCCTGGCCCGGGGAGGCTCGTGCTGTTCTCTACCGTTTGTTATTCAGACTCATATCTCCCCCAATCAAAGCCATAAATAATGCAAAGCGTTGATTATGACAGCCAATTGTGCTTTCCTTTCAATAATTCATGCAAATTGCTTCCTCCCGCCTGTACTGATTCATGCCTTACACACACATTAGCCACTATAGGATTAATGTTGAGTATGCCTTCAGCCTATAATGAACACATTTCTATATTTCAGTGATTTATTATTAATGCCCAGCAAAAGCATATGACTGACAATTATAGAAAATGTCTTTATCAGGTTTTGAAGTAATCAAGACCTCAAGCATTGATCTCAAAATAAGTTGCGTTTTGGTTTAAAAGGAGAATATTTTCATCTTTGCCTGTGTTTATCCTGACTGGCGGGTGGCAGATTGTCTCTCTCGGGAGAGTGGCCTCATGTATCACTGTGTGGGAGTATTGTCTTCCTTCCCATACCATATTCCTCACTTTAAACTTCATCCTATGACATTTAATGTTGGGTTGGCCTATTTCTCAACTTGTGCTGCTAAGAGGCAGATGCTTTGGCATTTATTCATTTATTAAAAAGGGATTATTAGAAACTGTTGTCATGTCCTGACACTGAACTTGAGCTGCTGTCTGTAACAGTAGCATGCATACTTTCATATTAGCAAACAGACTTCACTTTTTTACTTTGAGAAGTAGTTGTGGAGAGTTAGTGTATATTTTAACCTAGCCTGCTAGCTTATTTACTATGTGGCTAGCTGCTTACAATGTCTGCTGTGAGTTGCCCAGCTAGCCAGCCATGTAAAGGTTTGCCTGAGAGCAAACTCTAATCACTGAAGGCAAAGCTTGAGGTGAAGCTGGACTGAATCATTTAGATATTTGCCATGTACTGCAACTTTCAGTCTTTTACTTCCTTTTCCAAATATTTTACTTATTCTACCAAGCCCATTACAATATTTCTGACTTAATTTTTTTTGAATTTTTTTATTTAACTATTTTACAGTCTCTGAGCTGTGAAGGGTGGAAAATTATACCAGATTCTATGGCTAAAGCTTGGACAGCTTACGGTCTGTGGGTGAAATGTAGGCAAGTTCACATTTGTCTATGATCAATCATCTTGAAAATGATAAAATAGCCACCTATGCCACCTACATTCATTCCCAAAGATTTTATAAGCTACAGCTGCCAACTAAACCTCAATAAAAACCATGTGGCCTAGCCAAGAGGAAACAACATATGACTGAGACAAAGGAGTGCAAAATACTATGCAATATTAGCATGCTACTTAACCAGGCAAAATTGAAAAATGGTCCTTAATCAGCCAAAATGATAAGATTTGTATTATTGCTCTAATCACGAGTATAAACTATTAAGCATGTAGATGATATGTGCGTCCCCTTTCCTTTGTATGTATGAAGTAAATTATCATAAATTAACTGAGGAAATAGCAGATTAATTAAGGAGGTAGGCCACTCTTTCTTTACTACGGACAGAAACAGCTTGGATGAACATCCTGTTGAGGCTTTGGCCCCATACATTCACTTGCATGGTCTTCTCGCAGGATTTCTATGATGAGGGGAAAAAAGTGAACTCCAGCATGACTGGAAAAACTCCCAACTATTATGAACATTTGGAGGGTTGGGATTCCCTACTCTTTGATGGGCTGGGTTACCCAATTGCAAACAAGTGTATTCTGAATAAAAGCAACCACAAACTGCCACAAACAACCACAAGCATAACCACAACCTACCACAACCACAGCCACAAACCCAACCACAACCAATGCCACAAACAACCGCAACCTCAAAAACCCACCCTGAATATTGATAGCTCAAAATAGAAGAATAAAAAAGAACTGTGACCAGTGTTCCCTTTCTTGTGAAAAACAAAAACTTGTAGAACTAGTGGACTAACCACACACGCAACCACATACCACTTTCCCCATTGGAACTACACAAAGATTTTAGGATATGGTCCCATGCTAATATGTGGTTTGTTCACCAGATATTGAAAGATAACCACTTTAGAACATTCAGTGAACCAAACAATATCCAAAACCAAATCTGGAGCTAATATAGTATGTACAGAAACATTAATACTGGGGGGAAATTGACAGCAATGCATTACCTATAGAGAATACAGTACTGTGCAAAAGTCTTTGGCACCTGCATAACATTCTGTACAGATAAGATTCTTTCAAAAATAATTCAATGAAAGGTCCTAAATAAACGTACATATTACATTACATTTTAGTAATTTGGCAGAATAGTTAAAAACTGAATCAAATCAATATTTTTTGTGACCACCCTTCGTCGTTAAAACTGCATCACTTCTCTGAGATATAGAACTGCAGAACAGCTTTGGCTAAGACAACCAGCAGGGAGGTTGTTCCAAGCATGTTGGAGAACTTGCCACAGTTCTTCTGACTTTGGTTGGCTCCTTGCCTCTGATCGCAGACAGCCTTGATCAAGTTCTTATTCAAAAAGTAGTACATTGCTTATAGTAATATGTTAAAAAATTAAATGCAAAAATGTCTCACTTACATCTTTTGGAAAATTAATATTTGGAAATCTCAAATGTGTTATTTTATACTAACACACACAAAAAAATGAACATATATAATAAAGTCTAGGGTGCCTAAGACTTTTGCACAGTACTGTAGATACATTAACATTCAGAACCAAATTCTAAAGCAAATATCTACAAAGCAATTATTGCTATTTCCAGTAATAACAACTTCCATACAAAGTCAGAACATAAGGATAAAATAGATTGACATGAGAGCAGCTCTCTTATGACTCTTACTGTACAAAATTACACTACAATGTGAAGAGTTCCAGGGGAAGATAATAAGGTATTTAGTAGCCCTAGACACAATGGAAAATATGATTTTAGTGGAAGCCATAGACATTAGAGAAAATGTGGAGAAATTTAAGCAACTCATTAGTAGTTTTCGTTTGGATCCGTGAATAGGCTATTTGGAATTGGAATTGAATTGTGCATTGTCTTGTTTCATTTTTTATTTTTTTCTCTCATTTGAATGCAGGTCATAATATTGTGATATTACGGGTAATTCTGAATCCATTTTATTTATTATTAACCTTTATTTATACAGGATAAGTTTTTGCTTATTTTGTGTAACACGATATGAACATGTGCACGTATTTAACTACCAATTACTGATCTCAGGCAAATTTACATTGTTTGCAATGTAAATGCATAAAATAATTTTGAGGACACATTTTCAATTTCTTACCTGACATACAGTACTGTAAGTGCAGTAGGTATTCAATATTAACATGCACGCACTAGGTTATACTGTAAGTGGAAAGTGAGAAGAGTTATATTGAGTATTCAGACGATGGTGTGGGGTATGTAAAGGAGTCTGTGTAGTGCAGGTCCACAGATCAGGCCTCGTTGGATCTCTGTGTGGCTGTGTTACAGAATAGCTGATGGAAAAACCTGTGGGGAGAATTGGGCTGCTACCTCTCATTTGCAGCACGCACATACTGTATGTGCTGTTGCCTTTGAGAATTATCACAGGCCTTTTGTAGACTGAGCTCACAGGAACCCCACAGGACCACACATCAGAGTGGTAATTGACTAGAGCACAACCTTGAACTCTGGTCCCACTCTTAGTGGGGATTACTGGCACCTCAAGGTGTATACGGTGCTATGTGTACCAAGGAAGGCTGGGATATTCAGCAACAAATGCTTATCCAGTAAAAAAAAAGAAAAAAAAAGAAAGTAACATCATGTACAAGGCTAGGGAGGAAGTCTATGTGTGTGTGTGTGTGTGTGTGCACGCCTGCATGTTTGTGCATGTGCGTCTGTGCATGTGTGCGTGTGCGTTTGTGTGTGAGTGTGCATGCTTGTGTGTGTGTGTGTGCATTTATACCTTATACCTGCGTTCATGTATTTTTATGTGTGTATTATGTGTGTGATCATTCTTTTCTGCACAGATATCCCCATTAGCTGGGTGATTTTGAGTCAGATGCTGTGTTCAGATATTCGGCTGGAAGCTGTTCAAGTAATTACAAAAACACACAAAAAAAAAACCTTTCAAGAAAATTGAAAGATATTAAGTAATTATAGTTTTCACCAGCCACAAACTCTCTTTTATTCTCTGGGTACGTTGGCAGTTGCTGGCACTAATTAGTCAGTATCACTGCTCTGTCAATGGAATTAAACAGCTGCTGATCAATCTGTGATTTTATGGGTTCTGTCAGTGATTTTTCTGGGTTTTCAGTGATTTTTTCTGGGTTCTGTCAGTGATTTTTCTTGGTTCTCAGTGCTCAGTGCAGTGGGGTGTGGGAACCTCATTTTTCATTCTTGGCATTCTTTTGCCAATGTGGTCATGATGCAAACAGTTCCCCTTCCTAATTCTTCTTCTTCTTAATGCCATGCTCCTTAATAGCCATTAAATCCTTTAGAATAATGCGTTTACAGTGCCTAAAATAGCATAGCTGTGTCGGGGAAAACATGATGACAAATTTACCCCTAACCAGTAGGAGGCCCTGGTGCACAAATTGATGAGTGATATTGTACAAAGTTACAGCAGACATTACTTCGTATCATTTCATTATCAACCTGGTGAAGTTGATTTTCAAGGTGGGGAGTTTGATTCAGTGGATATTCAGTCAGCTGTCATTTTGATTACAGGCTCACTTTAGTCCTTATAGTATATTTTCCAAGCTTAATAAATCAGGAAAATAGTTTGTATAAAGTTGGAATAATTAAATCATTAAAAATGATTGTTTTCCCCTGCAATGGTGTTGTTTATGTATCTTTAATGATTGCCGTTTGCTGTGTGAACCTCCTTTTTCATTAAAAAGCAGTGTTGAAAATGATTGTACTGTTACTAAAGTGTTTGGAGTGAGAGGACATCACATTCCCACAGTCTCGTTGTGTTATCTAAAGATATGCATTCTATTTGTTGTTTCTCTGACACATTAGTCATTAGCCTCTAAGCTTACATATCACGTGACCATCTCTGCAATGCATAAGGTTGACCAAGCTCAAACAGGCTGGAATGCATATTATTGTAATGCCTGTTGAAGGGGGGAGTAAAAGTCTCCAAGTTAAAACAAAAATCTGTCCATTTCAAGCAGAATGTAACATTCAAAAAAAGCTGTGGGCGTGGGCATGCACTTTCCCATCAGTGCGTGAATGAAACTGTACCATATTTCTCCTGGCTAACGTTGGGATCTCCGTGTGTTGTTTCTTCAAATGGAGGCTATGGATTCTGTCAGCGAGCCGCTTATCTGTAATCTTGCTTAAGCGTTTGGTCTGTATGGCCCCTGTTGCAAGCGTGGCCCTTTTAATTATTTTTGTATTGATCCGATTCCCCAGACCGTTTTTTAGTAGCGCTTTAACTTTCTCTCCTGCCATTGGCTGTGGCCCTCATCAGTCTGTGCGAACGTTGAGCTAATCTGATCATGCGGTTTAATATAGCCCTACATCCCAGGAGAATCCACTTCAGTGGCTGCACAGACGCAGCTGTCAGTACTATGGATAACTAGATGGGTTTTTTTATTTTTGTTGTTGTTTTTTTATTTTTTTGTCAGTGCAGTGTTGGTACATGAATAGTTTTCTCATATTCAAAAGATTTAGTTTTTTTATTTTCTCCATCTGTTGTGCATCTTGAGAAACAGCATTGTTCCACAGCCTGCCTATTATCAACACTGTATCATTAATCCAGTAAAAGCTGTTGACCTTATGGGTACGTGGGCAAAGAAATAATATATATTTCACTACACGGGCTGTGGAAGTACTTTTATATCTGAAAAGACAGCCTACAAAGGCCTGGCAAACATAAGGGATCTTTATTCATACACATACTGCAGTCTACATCTTGTCGCCATTCTAATACCCTTCAGGCTGTTCTTGAGGTAGAATGTGAAACCAGCAGCTCAGTGGAGTGTCTAATGGCTGGCTTCATTTGGCTAAAAAAAGTAGACACGTCACCACAAGAGCAAGTGCAGAGGACTGGAGTGAAGAGGGCCAAGCGAGGGCATTAAAATTATTTTTTTTCTTATTAAAAAGAATAAGAATTTCTTCACATCGCTTCAAGTTATTTCACTTGATTTTGTAGCTGTTGCCATTATGGAGGAGTAGCACAAGATTTAAATTGCGCAGTAGCAAAACTGTGATTTACAATCAGCAAATACGCAAATATTAACTTTTTATGTTTTACTAATTTGTTTGAGATTTAAGCATATTTTAAGTATACCCTCTGTTGTGGATTGAACTGAGTGGATTGTGAAGGCAATTAGAGTTTGTGGGGAAATAAAATAAAAAATAAATCATCAACCTATCAGACACCCCCATCCTGACAGTCATTGCACCTGTGTAAATTTCTCATCTTCAAAAACACATTAAAAATTCCCTGTCACATTACAGTAGGTATAGATATTTCTGTGCTCATTACAATAGAAGTGAAAAAACTGTCTGTCAAACCTTTCCATAATTTAAAAATATATACTCACCAAGCACTTTTTTTTTGTTTTTTGCACCATTCTTTGCAAACTCTAGAGACTAAAGTGTGTGTGAAAATCCCAGGAGATCAACAGTTTCTGAGATACTCAAACCACCCTGTCTGCCACGAACAATCATTCCACGGTCAAAGATCACTTAGATCACATTTTTTCCCCATTCTAATGGTTGATGTGAACATTAACTGAAGCTCCAGTCCCGTATCTACATGACTGTATGCACTGCTGCCATTTAATCTCATGAATACATAGGTGTAATAAAGTACAAATGTTCTAAATAAAGTGCTCAGTGAGTGTAGACTGGATTTGCATGTTCTTTTTCTCTTACAATATCTAAATTGCAAGGGTGTCTCTGAGTTACTATTGCTGCAAACGGTAAGAAAAACAATGGACACTGACTTTGCATAAGTATGTACACTCACCGAGCACTTTGATGTACATACGTACTCTGCGTTTTGCATCAAGACTATACACTTGGCACATTCTATGTTCTTCCAGCCATGTACATATTCTTCTTGTTCCTGATACGATCATCACCAGAATAAGGATCATCTTTTATATTTATATTCTTATCAGTCACCCTTGCCAAATAATGTAAAAATCAAATGTAGGTTTTTATGGTTATCTACTGAAATAATATACTGGGATACAGAAGATCTAGCTGGTATTTCAGCCAGAAGTAATCGTCAGTTATTATCCATCTACCGTCTATTATCCATGGATCCATCTATCATCTAAGCTTGAGCCTGGTTAAATGAATGGTGAATATTTTTTAGTATGTGAGCATCAGTAAATTAATGGCGTAAGATGTGCTGTGAGGGGCATCACATGCCTTTGGCCGTGACATCTCAGATGTGATTAGCAACGTGCTTCAAAGCAAGCACACTGACCTTTCCTTCAAGGAAGATGGAGAGATAAGCTTCGAGAGGCTTTGAGCCAACTGTCCGGATGGATGTAATTGGTCCCAGTGCTCTCTCTCTCTCTCTCTCTCTCTCTCTCTCTCTCTCTCTCTCTCTCTCTCTCTCTCTCTCTCTCTCTCTCTCTCTCTCTCTCTCTATCTCTCTCTCTCCCTCCCTCTCTCTCTCTCTCTCTCTCTCTCTCTCTCTATCTCTCTCTCTCTCTACAAACTGTAATTGTGATGTATGTACTGTATGTAAAATATGTGTTTACAATTAATTAAATTTAATACATTCAGACCCTCAATACAGGTCAGCACCAGATCCCTTCACTGATAAGACTCTGCCCAGAGGGGCCAATAGTAATGGATATGAATAAACATTAGATTCCAAACTGGGACTCCACAGGACATCTGACCACTATTATTCTGAAACAGAAAAGCTTTGGATTGTGTCTTTTTATCTTATTTTTCAACCTCATAATTAATTCCTTGACTTTGATTGACAGGAATCTGACCCTTGTGTTGACCAATTCCAATAACTGATAGCAAAGGCACTCACCAAGCCTAGAATGAAGACTAGATATCGAAAGCAGTCTTAAACCTTAACTAGGGCAACAACTGAACTCTCCCGACTAATCAGAAACATCTGTGAAGCCATTTGTCCCAAACATTATGGTGCCCTGAAATCAGAGAACTATTAAAAAAATTCTGTAATATACTGTTTTGTGGTATACTGTACAGACTGTTCACTAAAATTGTAGATTGCAGAGCCAAATCAGGAAAAATTGTCTGTGTCCCAAACATTATGGAGTTCACTGTATATTTTGATAGTTTTGCATACATTTTATTAATATCTTCTTTTTCCCCATGTATTATCCCAAAATATTAATATCTGCAGTAGCCTCATCTTTCATTCACACCTGACAGAGCAGCGTGTTTTGTAAATATTAAGGTCTAAAAAGCTCATAATTACTGCACTAGATGACAATAAGCCTTTGGTAATGCATTAATAACTAATCAATAGGGCACACTGGCTTATCCTGCATTCAGGCCACCACAGATTGCTTTCTTTCCCGCTAATTTAATGGCCTTTGTGGTTTGTAAATGTTTATAAAGATGTTTTGGAATAATTGCATTGGTTCTGCAGTTCCACACTGAATGGGAAGCATATGAGCCCAAAACTGCTTATCAAAGCTTTTATCCCATTCATAATACATGTATTATTCATGAAATCATTTTTTCACAAGAGCTTCTTAAATCTCATTAGTGCGATATTAATGAACTGTCTCCAGTTATTTCACACAACGGGACTGCATTAGTTCTCATGAAAAACATATTGAACTTGGTGAAAAAAACCCTCCTTTTCTCCCCTGAAATGAGTTTTTTTTCTTTCCAATGCTGGGTGAATTACGTGAATTCATATTCACTGCGAGTGTTATTAGATGATTCCATGTACCTTTGAAAAGTGATAGTGTCACTGCCGAGCTGGTAACTGTGTGAAATCTTATGTCTGTATTTTTTGTTTATGAATAAAGCAGGACAGGGAAGCAAATGCACTTTGTACCCCATATATTTTAGCACCTCCAGCATGCAAATAATAAAGGATTTAAACTTTATTTTATTTGTACATCACTATTTCATGTGAACACCTAGTTTATGTCCATTCTTACTAGAATAAAAACAGCTCATTTATATATTCATGATTGGCAAATTATACTTTTAACCTATGTTTTGATAATGTATAGATAATCATGTTACTGATACATTTGTTAATGCATTTGTTAACAATCACCTAACTGCAAAGTGTTTATTAAAACCTGGAGGCAAACAGTTGACATATTTTCTGCCACAAAGCCTGATTTCCTATTGGCCTATGCTTCCCCAAGAGCACACCCTGTCCTCAGTTTGAAACTCTCAGATTTTTGACATATAGTAGATGAATATCTCTGAACTGCTTCCAGTTCCACATTTGTCTCTAGCTAGCCACAGTGAAAATGGATCATATGACCCAGTTGTGTTCTTAAGTAACGGTTGGGCAATGGCGAGCCTATGTTACTGTGATGCTTTTGAATGGTTGTGTAAGCAGATGCATTAGGATCCGTTCCTGCTCGATATTACCGGTACTGGAAATCTCAGATGCCTATATGGAGTGCCATTCACAGATTAATCCAACAATGACAACAAGCAAAAATATAAAACATGCTGGACACATTTGGAAAAACTACATTTTGGGATGTACACCTCCCCTTTCACCTTATTTTTCAGTTTTGTGATAGTATCTCCTTCGTAACATTAAACTAATTTTAACTGTAAAAGTTCAAAACTTGCTTCATTCGGAATTGTTCAGTATTGTGGAGGGTTTTGAAATACCAGGCGTACCTGTGAAAAAACCTCACTCAGTGCTATATAACACTTCTAAAGCCATGCAATAAAATAGTCGCTGTTTCAAATAGCAGGAAGATTTCACACATTCTGCCACCGGTTTAGCTCACTAAAACGCATTCAGTTGTGCATTTGCTCAGATCATGTGATCAAAACAAGGACATATTAAAAAGGGGAGCTTACATTTCTTAAAAAGTATCCATTTTAGCACAACCAATGTCAATATTACGATGGATAAAATGTGATCAAACATTTTATTCTACCATTGCTAGCACATCCAATGTGATATTTGACTTTGAAGTTTCTCATAAAGTAATATTATTCCCTTATTGTTATAGGATTTCTGCAGCTGCACAGAAGTGTTAATATTCCTGTATAAAGAGCATGTTAGGATCTCTGCAGGTGCACTGTGCAGTATTAATTTCCCTGCATAAAGCACAGCGGTGTGTTAGAGGAGGGGACTTGTTCCTGAAAGGTCTTGTTTATCTCCAGGAATCCTCATAATCTGAATTACTCTAACAAAAAGAGGAATAGAATGAATAATTCACTACTAAGTCGGGTGAGGTCTGTAAAAACACATAACTCATAAGCGGTATTAAGAAAACTCATGAAACTTTGTTAAAGGCTATTTTTATACCATACATTTTGATTTCATCATGTACAGATTACATCAGTTTTTATACAAAGTCTCCCCATTTCAGGTCACCATATATGTTTGGAAAAAATGGCTTCACATGTGTTTCTGATTAGTCATGTGGCAAGCAAAGAAAAAACAGTGATAACCCTTAGGTTTACCAAAATCAGCTGTTTGGAACATGATTGAGATGAAAGAGAGCACTGGTAAGCTCAGTAATTGCAAAGTGCCTGGCAGGCAAAGGAAGACAGAAGAATTATCTCAATAAAGAAGAAAACCCCCTAATTAACAGATCAGAAACACTCCTCATAAGGCAGGCATGGATGTGTCAGTGACTAGTGCCCACAGAAGGTATGTCCCAGACATTAGGGTGTCCTCAAATGAGGGTGAGGCAGAAAGGGATGTGTGGAAAGTGCTGTCGTTTCTGTGATCAGTGACCAGTTTTGTCATTTTTACATGGTGAATCCAAGTTTTATTATTTGCACTTTAACCACACGTGAATTATTTTATGACAAATCTGAGGAGTACAGAGCCAAATAAAAATAAAATAAAATAGTATCTGTCCCAAACATGGAGGTTGTTGTTTCTGTTAAATCTTCCATGCTATTCTATTTGATATTACTTACTGTATACAATTTATTTTAAAGGAATTCACATGCTCTGAAGTACGAGCTGGAAACTCCACATTTATTTGACCTTTATGTTGCGTAACGTAAGATCTAACACGGTGATGTTGTACACAGCTTGTCCATGCTGAACACAGCACTGCTGCTATGCTCTTGTGTTCTGGGGAAACTCTTCACAGTGGCCTCGTCAAACTCTTCAAGGGGTATAATTACATTTGTGCATCTCAAAACCCACGATAGGCTGCTGTTTGCTGGTCTGCAGGAGCAGCTGTCAGGCGTTGGATTGAAGCCTTGTACGTCTGTATGCATTTCCCCTGTGTAGCATTGCAGAGATTTTACACAGAGATGATCATCTATTATCAAATTTCCCTCATGTTACAAAAATTACGCAGAAACAGCTGAGAGCTCACCCTACCTAAACACTTGTTCCCCATTGTGCTTTTGGAGTGTCATGGCATTGAGTGAATGAACACTCCAGTAAACAGATCTAAGTGTTATTATTATTAGGGGTACAATCACAGCATGTACTGAAGCCCTGCTGGTTTCTTCAGTTTATTCTGCCTAAATACAAATGCGAAACTCATAAATGGCATGAATAAAACTCATGAAACTTGGTGGGTTTGTCAAAAAACATTGTTGAAATGGTTTGGAAAAAATGGCACCAATGGCTATTCAATTTGTGAAATTAATGAAGTTCAAAATCACAGCCCTTGAGCATGAGAAGAAGTGTTTTTGAGGTCAATCAGCAGCCAAATCAGGCAATACAGGTATGTGGAGACCAATAAGAAGAAACATTTAACAGATACAATGAGCTCCATAATGTTTGGGACACATACATATTTGTTTGGGCCATGATGAAGAGCAGCAGAATAGAGGCATTCTGAAACTGAACATCTGGACACTGAGCGTCATTGCAGTGACGAATGAGAGGGTTGTTGTGTGTGGCATTTATACTGTAGCTGACTGCATAGTTTAACAGAGGAATATGTTACCCCAGCACCGTGCAGCCAATGTTCCCACCCCCAAATCACACCCAACTAACACCTCCCTGGACACATTTCCTGGGTCTGGAGTATGTTATTCACAATGAACCTGCAAACTGTACACAAAATGTACTTTTGTACTCAACTATCTTATGAAATAAAGACAAATATATATTAGGATCTGCTACTTTATACACTAATTTCTATTGCCCATTCTGTACTATAATAATTATGGATAGTAGTTTTTATTTGTGTCTACTAGACAGGAACCAGGCAGTTATTGTGTTAATATCTGCAGTCCTAAGTAACTGCAAATCACAAGATAAAAGATAAAACACAATTCACATTGTGGAATACACACATTGCTCACAGGATCAGTGTTCACTGGATTGACTTTTACTTGAATTTCATTATTATTGTGGGGTTTTTTTTGTGCAAATTCCCATTAATTGGTTATCAGATAAGGGTGACAAGAATCATTTTGGCACACAGCGGTGGACCAAATTATGGATGAGATCAGTTCATTTTTATGCGCTGTCATTAGTAGATTAAATCAAAATTTAAATGAGTTTATTAGTAAAAAGCCCATGTAAATATATTACTAGAATATTAATACACTTTATTCGGTATTTATTAGACTTATGTCTTATACTTCTACTGCTGTAGCCTATCCACTTAGAGTTATGATGCATTGTGTGTTCAGAGATGCTCTTCTGCATATCACTGTCACTGTAATGTTTGGTTATTTGCGTTACTGTCACCTTCCTGTCAGCTTTGACCAGTCTGGCCATTCTCTTCTGACGTCTCTCATTAACAAGGTATTTCTACTCGCAGAACTGCTGCTCATTGGATGTTTTTCTCACCATTCCCAGGAGATTAGCAGTTTCTGAGATGCTCAAACCACCCTGGTTGGCACCATGGTTTGAGATCTCTTTTTTCCCCATTCTGATGGTTGATGTGAACATTAGCTGAAGCTCCTGACCCGTATCTCTATGATTGTAGGCATTGCACTGCTGAATAAGTAGGTGTACCTACTTGTTGTTCCTAATTAAGTGCTCAGTGTGTGTATAGTTGTTGAGGAAAACAGACCTGTGGATGCTTTTGCAGGAGTGCAGGTCTGTGGACGATTCCAACATTGCACTGTACACATGTGTAGGAGCATGTGACAAATAAAGTGTCTTGAATCTCCTGAGTGCTTTATGATGGGACCAAAATAGGCATCCTCTCAATAAGATCTAGACATACATTTAAAGCTCTCCCACAGCTCCAGAACACCGCCTTCGTTTAATCAGATCCACTGCGCTCTTCAGCACGAACATTCACTGCTTCTTTCTCCTTTTCTCCTGCACCAGAGCTTTAACAAATTTCATGGCCATCTTTGAAGAATGAAATAAATTCATCCTTGAACCTGCTTGTCTCCATTTTACAAACACTACTTTCTTTTTTTATATACCTTTTGCCACATAGTTCTTCACTCATTAGCAGTAGTTGCATCCTTCCTTCTGCCTTGAAAATAATTCTCAATAAAACCTCAATGTATCAAAGTGTCGTAGTTTTAACAAGATATTCATTTGTGACAGGGGGCATTAGGGTTACATTAATAATGAACTGGCATCTAGTTTAAATTAGGAATACTACAGAATACTGCGCAGTGGTTAGAAAATATCGATAAATATGTGCATAAAACAGTAGTGCTTATTTAAGCAATAACTCATGACAAGCAGTGGTATATTGTAATTTTATCACAGCTAAGGGCTGTTGTTCACAGCTCCCGTCTCTGTGATAAAATTACAATATACCATGTCCTGGAGTGAGTTATTGCTTTTATAAAACGGTTACCGAATATGAAGATATAGATATAATAGACACAATCCAATGAAAAGCTTTTAAAAAATTTTTTATTAACAATGTCATTACTGGAATAATTAATATGCTCCCTGCTGCTCCAGACAGGGTGGTTCCTATGCAACATTGGTGAACTGTAACATTGTTCGGCCAAACTCAATGTTAGCTAGTGAGATGGCAAGCTACTGTGGCTAAACAAACAAGAGTTTATGCCTTTTTGATGTTTCTTGGTACGTTCCCATTGTGCAAACACTGAAAACTGTCCAACGTGAGTGGGATCATGTTGCGTTGGTCTACTTGTATTGCTCGGTTTTTCATTTTGACTTGAATGACTGCTTCATCCTCGAGTGATGATCAAACTGTAAACAAGCATTAGAAGTCATAGCAGTGGTATGTAATTATTTTATCAGTGCTATTAACCAATCAGATTGGGAGATTATAGACATTTTATAGCAGTAAAATATTGTTCCTAGGACCAGATTTACTCAAGGATTGCAACTGCTTTTCCATTAGGTTAGATATAGATCCAACAGATTTACTAAATTATTATTGGGGTGTAATTTGCAGGGATTACATCACACTTCCTTCTAATGGCCTTAGTCACATATGTTTATGCATATGTATACCTGGAGAGAACATGCTAAAACAGAGCAGATATTGTGTAAATTAGGCCAATTAAGCGTCTTGTATAATTTACGAAAGTGTGCATAAATTGTGAGTCCTCCTCTTTGTATGAGAATGTGTAGCACTGCTAAAAGCAGACTGAAATAGCTGATATAGCCTGTGAGCAGGGTGTTGAGCTGTACACAAGTCCTCAGCAGTCAAACCTGTTTCCTTTGTGGGCTGCATAGGGTGGATATATGGTGTGGTAAAGCTATGGCTCTGACCAGATATGTAAATATACGTTTTCTTTTACTTGTTGTTCCCTCGTTGTGTACTTGTGCCTGGTTTCTGGTTCCTCCATAGCCATTCTTAGTAAGCGTGCCAATTTATTTCTGGCCCTTTTTATGGGTGTCTACTACATATTGCAAAATTGCATATGAGGGTGTTTGATTTATTGGACTGCATAAAGAGAACCGGTCTTAAATCAGTTGTTAATGTCAGTGTCTGCGAACACAACAGAGCCGCAATATAGTGAATGTTTTTATGCTGTGACTATTTCCTTTGTGAATCAGCGTTTTGATGCCTCACATGATGAAAACAATAGCTTTACCAACCATTGTCTTATTCGAAAGAAAAAACAAAAAAAAAACAACATTGACGTCAGGATGCCATATAGCATAATTTCATCACCCAAACAGACCAATAAAAATGGAAATTCATGCAATCTGTGTGATTATGTTAGTCCATATTTATTAAGCCTGTAAATTATAGTGTTAAGTTTGTAAATATTAATAACTCAATGAATGGCCAACGGCAGACAGTGCAGTGTAATCCCACGATAACTTGAATTAGGATATAATGCGATAATCACTTGGCTCCTGTTTCCTCAACAATTCTTTTTAAATGTAAATGTTGAAAGCGATATGTTTCTTAATGTATCTGAGTAAAAATGTATGTAATGCATCATGCATCTCTCCTTTTGTATGGTCATTTTTCCTGCTGACCTTTGGTACTAAAAAAACCAAAGGAATGCCATTTCTAGCAAGCTATGTACCATATGGCCACGTGTGTACGTTTTCATTTTCTACAGGTTTAGCTATTTATATGTTAGTATGCGTGTATAAGGTTTAAGATCAGTAATATGCTTCATGTATTTCTGATACAAAATGTAATAAAGAATGTTACTTTATCTCACATGGATTTGAATTTAGATTTTGGCCTGAATTTTCCACATAGTAACTGGAAGACCGACTGAAAGTATTTCTTCATTAACCTTGCAATAACATGACTGTAATTCAAAATATATGGATGGCACATATATTCTAAATATTTTATTATATAAATTGCATTGCCAGTCAGGTGCATTGCCAGTCAGGGTGCCAATCATTCTGGAACCCACTGTATGTATCAAAATAGAATTTCATAATATGGTGTGAGTAACACAGTATACTGTGGAGTGTGACTGTTATCTTATAGCTCATTGTAGCTTGTTAAGTAGCATGGTATCAGTTGGGCTGGTTAATTCTCATTTTAGCAATTTTGGCTGGTTAAGTACATTAGCATGTTATCACTTTGCCTAGTTAAGTAGGTTCTTATAATTTTAAGATGTTATTTTGCTCACTTTGAATCACATTTTGTTTTCTCTTGGCTAGGCCTTTAGGTCTAGTTGGCAGCTGTAGCTTAAAACATTTTTGGGGAAGTAATGTACTTGGCTTAGGTGGCCATTTTCAGACAACACATTTTCAAGATGATTGCCATGATTGATCATGGACAAATGTGAACATTGCCTACATTTCCCCTGAAGACTGTAAGTTGTCCCAGTTTCAGCCGTAGCAAGCTGGTATGATGTTTCACCCTTAGCAGCTCTGAGACAATTGTACTATCATCCCCAAATAAATAGTGCATTTCTTCCCTCAAGTGTTTTAAGCATGATCTCTTTTATTGTTTGCTTACTGATGCTGGAGATGACATGGGGAATGGGAACAGGTAGCATTTGGACAGCTAACACCACAGAGCAGTGTGTGTCTTAACCGTTCTCTCAGTAGTTTCAAATATAACTGTCATATTCAGCTTTCAAGTCATGTGAGCGTGTGTGTGCACATGCGTGCGCGTGTGTGTGCATGTGTGAATGAAATAATTCAGCCTATTTCACCCTCTATCCCTTTGGTATTGATTTGTTAAAGACCTGAGCTGAAGAGCAAATCTGCCCTAACCTTCCATTGTGGACTGTCAAAACAGACTCTCAAAAATCTCTAAATGAGACAGAAAGGAATATGTAATTGATATAATGATGGGCCATGACTGAAAATTTCCACAAACAAAGACAAAAGAATTCAGAGCAACCTTTTCTTGAAAAAAGCAAAGGGTACCTAATGTACCTAAATCTAAGCACAATCAATGATAGATTTTATTCATGAATTCTATTCTGTCTGTCTGTCGAATCTGTCCTGTCTGTATTAGTGTTTATTATTGTTTATTCTTGTTATTTACTCATTATCATGCATCCCTGGTTATTGTTTCCCATTACAGTTTCGCATTCGTGATCCCCTGTTATGTCTGCGTCTGAATGTTTACCAGCTGAGTCACTCCCCTGTTTGCGTGTTCCACTATTAGGGTGTTTACGGTAGTTTCCGGGATATCAACATTCCTTCCAGTCTCGCATTTCTTACTTCCTGCTTCTCTCGATAGTTAAATGTTGTAAAGTACTATTCTTACTAACTACTACTAATCTAGATATTGTACAGTACTAGATATTGTACAGTAACTAACCCAATCTCTTAGTTTTCCGCACTGTTCTATAACTCCTATGTTATCCCTGATTACTTGCTTAGTTTCAGCAAAGTGTTCGCACCTGTCTCTGACTATCACTACGTCTTCAATCTATGCAAATGTCTACTCCCTAATCCGGAGCCGTATGTTTTACATGTTTGTTAACGTGCATTCATTCCGCGTTTTCGTCTCTCCCCTGTTATTGTATTGTTATTGTATTATCATCCCTTGTCAAAACGTTGATCAATTATAGTGCCGAGTTCCTAGTACGCCTATTCTTGAGATTCCTGAAAGACACCCCTTTATTTTCGAGTTTTGCCTTGCCCTCTGGTTTTGTTTGCCCATCTGCTTTCTTGGTTTTGATTATTTGCTTTGTTTTCTGACTTCAGTTTTTGCCTTAGCCCTTTTGTACTTTCACTGATAGATTACCTGGATTTTTGACCTTTTGCTTGTTTACTCTACCATTCTTTTGCTTTCTGTTTTTGGCATTGTCTTGGATCTCTTGGCTTTTGAACTTGGACTAATAAGCAACGTTTTGGATTATCCCGTGGTCTGCTTTTGGGTCCTCAGTGCCGTACATAACAAAAATGGCATTGTTGTGAATTGTAAGAAATCAAAAGGCTTGGAAATGATCCTTGATGACCCACTCAGTAGGACATATCGTATATTTTTACCAATGTCATCCAATTTTTTTGTCTTGCTTACAGGCCCTTTGAATGCTTGCAGGGCCATCAATGTTCATTGGTACACTTACTGGATATAATTTTGTTTTATTATCTGTATTATTATGATCTTATTATCTAACTGCTTAGGTGCACACACATCATAACTTACACTTTGTATAGAAATTATTAAAGGACCAAATGTAACATGTTGTGTTCCACCAGATGGCAAAGGTGTCCCCCCAGGACACACCAAGCACCTCTTGATTAGCTTTTCTCTTGAATACTGGGGTCCCCAAGTTCATGTATACTTAAAACAGCAACTGAAAATACAAAGATAATTACACCACAGTCTCTCAAGATGGCCATCTGTCCCTGTGGTTATTTGCTAGGCTGCGTGCACGGCCGTGTCTGGACGAACCTAACTGCTTTTTCCCAGTGTGCCTTCATCTTCCAAATGGTCCAGCTGGTATGGCAGAATGGCTTTCTGTTAGACATCGTGAAACTTTATTGGTTTTGATAAGTTTTCTACACATTTGTTCTCCAATGAACCCAATAATACAGTAAGTATGACATCTGTGTATGTTTGCATTTGTTTATACACTCAGTGAGCACTTTATTAGGTAGTTATTAGACTTAGTTTTTAGACTGCTGCTTCTGCTTCTGTAGCCTATCCACACAGAGATCTGACGTGTTGTGTTTTCAGAGATGCTCTTCTGCATACCACTGTTGTAATGTGTGGTTATTTGCGTCAGTGTCACCTTCAACCAGTCTGGCCCTAATAGTCTGACCTCAAGTGTAACTGTTGGACGTGAAAATAAGTCACTTTGATCTCTGGCCTTTGGTCTGAAAAACAGCTGAATCACTTGACCACATCTGCATGATTTAATGCATTTAGTTGCTGCCACATGATTGGTTGATTAAATATTTGCATTAACAAACTGTTGCCCAGGTTTGCCTCATGAGTGTCTATCAAAATATATGCATATACTGTGTATATATAGTATATACTGTATATATATGATATAAACCACCATCCATATACACATGGCACGTATACATATACAGATGAAATGGGCAGATGTCAATAGGCAAATATAATTTTTCCCCCACCAAATGCTCCTACACTTGAACACATTTTGACCCATTGTAAATGGTGTCACTGTTCGCCAAAAGATAATAGGTGTGTGTGCCTGCTGAAAGATACGAGCTCTTGGTGTTATGGCGGTCAGGAGGAAAAGTAGCTGTCTCAGTGACCTGTGCTATACTCAGCTGAACCTGAGGCTGCACTGGTCAGTCTGACCTCCTTCAGTTCTTTTCTAAAGGTTTGCACACTTTTGCTGAGCCCCATAAGAGAAAACCAATCTCACTGAGGCTGGCTGTGACGCCTTTCACACAAGCTGGTTGAGTGTAATTCATAAACCAGAAGTAGACTGCTCCGCCATCTATATATAAGGATATAAGGATATAAGGATATTCAAGCCCCTTAAATGTTCCTTCGAGGAGCTAGAAGTAGAAGTTAGGAACTCCCAGTCATTTCTTTGAGCAAGAAAATGTCAGCACATCCTTTACGGAAGTATTTCTTTGGGAAGCCTGGTGTATTAATGATAGACCTGTGGATCCACCTCTCCCCATCTGCCATGTCTGAACTGGCTTCAAACTGACATTTGAAGTTTGAGGCATTCCATTTGCCTAGCCCATGTTCTTGCATCTTTCCCGCACCTCTCCTGATGGGTGGAGCTATGGGCAAGAAGAGGAGAAAAGAAAAGGGAAAAGTGGAGAAAAATAAGGGATTGTAATGAGCCCCTTGTGTGTGTGTGTCCGTAGCTGTGTGGGTTCCTGTTGGAATGCTTAAAAGGGAGATTTTCCAGCATGAATGAAGGATCAGAGCGGAAGTGTGGCTGTCTGTCGCCTCGGTACGCTTGTCTGGTCTTATTATGCCACCTCAGACACTCACAAATGCTGCCCGGCTGCAGATGGAAGCAGATTACCATTCATAATGGAGAAAATGAGCACTAAATCACCTTATAATAAGGAATTAAACTGCGTTTATTGCATTTAAACTAAGCATTCCTTAATGTTAATTACTCCATTAGGGCTGATTCTGAACACTTCGTATCGTAAATGTGAATTTTGATTAAGGACTAAAAATACCAACGAAAGCAACTTACAAGAATTGTACTACAGATGAAGGTGCACGCCTTTTATGTGCCTATTTGGCGTATTTTTAAGAATAAAGGTACGTGTTATAGACCAAAAAATGTTGGTTTGACATTTGTGATTGCTATTTATTTTTAAGTTATTTACTGGTATACAGTGAGATTATGTATATTTTTATTCATCAATTGAATTATTATTTGTATAAGCACAAATAGTGCAAGTTAAATAATATACATTATGTTTTTGTATACAGATTAGTATTGAATCACTTCAGGGTAATCATTTAATCCGAGGGCAAACCAATGCTGTCCTGTCTGTAGTTCAAACTCTGGAGTTCACAGGATGAGCTCTTAGTTTGGATGCCAATTCTCACTCTCAGCTCCTAAAAGATAGAATCGATTCTGGATCTATTCTGACTCCAAAGGAAAAAACAACACTTTTCCTGAGACAGGAAAAGAGTTGTTTTTTCCTGTGATAGAGGATGCATGTTCATTAACTTGCCAGTCACATTGATTCCTTGAAGATCTTAGATAAGAATAAATCAAATTAAGGTCTTCTATTAATTTGAATAATGTCCCAAAAAAAAAATCAGGCAATTATTAACATTGAATTAATTATTAATATTTTTAATGAAATGTTCTGTTAAAGATGGATCTGGTTCTTGCTTTTGTAAGCCTCCTGTCATCCATTTCTTATGATCTTCATGGAGACTAATCAGACCTGCTGGGAATCGACTGATGTGCAACTCCAATATTACACTCCAGTCACCTTGTTCCTTACCTTGGCACTGTGCTGTACGAAACACCAGACTTCAAACCTAGATCCTGACTCACTGTGGTCATTAAAGATCCCATGGTGCTTATTACAAAGAGTATGGGGTTCCCCAGTGTCATGGCAGAATTCCCAACTCTGAACTCTCAGTCTGCCACCTAATCATGTCCCAGTTGAGTTGGCTCAGTAATCCCCTCCCTCTCCACCTCAGCTGATGAGTGCTGTGCTGGCCTAAAATGGCTGCTATGCATCTCCCAGGTAGGGCTACACACCGATAGGGGGCCAGCAGAATGTCCCTCTTCACTGTAAAGGGCTATGGAAATCACTGGAAATCTGCAATATCTTCTCCTTCCATGACCCTCCTCCTTGTTCTCATTCTTCCTCTTCTTCCTCCTCTTGCTCTTACTCCTGCTCTTACTAATTACGCTTGCTCTCGCTCTTATTCTGACTTATACGTTTGCTCTTGCTTTTACTCCTCTTCCTTTCCCCATTCATGATGAGAAAGCACAGCTGGTTTTACAAAGAATTTGCTTTACCTGATGGGCCCAAGAATGTGGTATATTATTTGCACTTACCATATTTGTATTTTTTTAATGAACCTTTCCAAAATTCAGGCCTGCAAGAGCATGTTACCTACGGTTTCTCTGCACGTAAATCCAACAAAAGGAATTCAACACGAGGTTTCCACAGCCATTTACTGAGCATGACATTTTCAAAATATCAAATTACTGTAGGGACTGAAAATATCAAAGAGCAATGGAAAATCAAAATGAATAAATCAGCAGAGTTCGCCTTACAATTCTGTGCCACCTGCATCAAGAAATACCAGTTTACAATTTCTCACATTTCCGTACAAAATCTACAGTGTGTGACCATGGTGTTAAATCGTAGATGGGGAAAGTTGTGAAGGTTACTTTTAGGCCGCCCTTGAGATTTTCTGGCATTTAAATTTTAGATTACACATATAATCTCATCCGTGATCCCCTGTACGAACCAGATCGAGAGCATAAGGACTGTAAACGACCTTACAGCAGAGAGTTATGTACGGGCTAGGGTTCAACAGCCAGGCCCTGGCAGAGTGGAAGCAGTGAGATCAAACAAATGGCATCTGGAGCCTGCTTCAATCGGAGCATCATCCTTTATTTCCCTGTTATGTGTGGTGACAGGTGTTCCTCTGAGCACGGGGAATGCATTATGATTGGTGTTGCCGTGGAAATGACCCCCCCGGGGGCCCTGAAAGGGAAGTCATGGACATGCTCTCAGTATATGAAGCTCATCATCTATTGCATCACTGGGCATTAAGTGTCCTGTCCGCTTCAGAGGAGAAGTAACCGTAAAAAAAGCATGGCAGGCTTGGACAAAGACACATCAAATGCATCACCCAAAGGGGGGATTATAAGTTTTCACAAATGTGCATCTCCTCGGTTTACTGGGCATTGTCGGTTGTGAATTAGGATGCCTTTTAAAAATACTCAGACTTAAAGCACTGTGATACAAGGATTGGTATGTGTCCTAATCTGCCGATGAAATATTAAAGGTTTAATAACAACTTTACAATACTCAAACCTAGATGTGAACAAAGCCATCTTTCTGATGCATTCATTTGAAAAATGCAGAGGGATGCACATCGTTTCAGTAGTCCCTTACCAACACTAGTTGTGATTCTAAGGATTTATGAATTGCTGGGACTTCCCCCAGCCCCAGTGTTGTGTATCATCCATGGTTTTACGAGCACTTGATTGGTCCAGTTGTGCATTAATACTCCTGGTGCGTTAGTTCATCTATCTTCTGTTCACTTCTCCCTGCGTGTGGATCTGCAAGCACACAGCTACCATAAAAAAGGCAATCCCACCAAAAGGATTGAGCAATCTTTACTTAAATCTTCGCTTAAAAAGAGTTAGAGTTTAATTTTAAAAGTTAAAGACCACTGAATTCTTTAAGAGTAGTGAACATATGAAGTTACGAATCTAACGGTTTCCTCAACCCTTTAAACTGAACTCTTGGGTTTAACAATGGCCGGAGAAAGCAAAATTCTGCTGTTGCGATGGTGTCACTAAGTGTGTGGAAGCCATTTTGGTATGACTACAACCTTTAAAAAAATGTAAATAAGGACCCTGGCCATACCACACACGCCCTGCTCCTTGTTCATAACTAGCTGCTGACACTTTGAGGCTGTGGGCTTGAGTAGTTTTTGAATGGTAGCCCACCTGGGAAAACACAAAGGTGTTTGTGGGCCAGTAGTAAGCATTCTTTCATCTGGACCAGAATAGATCTAGTGCACTAGCAAAATGATGAGGTCACTGTTCTGTGGAGGGTGTTAGCTGTTAAATGAAGGTCCTGACTCGTTGTGGTTGTTAAAGATGTGAGGGTGTTAACCCCTGTATCCTGCTCAAATTCCCTCTGGGAAAGCTGGCGCTTCATCTCGCCATCTAATCCCCACCAACATCTGATTGGCTGCACAATCCCCTGAATTCCACATCCACTTTGAATCCCAAGGTAATCACTGCGAAACAGAACTTATTTCTCAGTTGGCCTGCCAGGTTTCATCATCGTGATAATATCAAGTTAAAGGCTGCTGTCTGCTGAATTTAGCTTTTTAAAATACAGAAATGTTAGCTAAGTCTGTAGACAGTCAACTTAATTCTTTATTTATCAGTCTGTGGGAAGCATGCTGCCAAATAATAATAAAAAGCTCAAATATTTTGAGTTGTTGCAGTTCTTTTTTTTTCACTTGTTTGCTTTCATTATTATTTTTCTCATCATTTGTTATTTTTCTTCTACTTCTGAAAATTACGGTTTTGAAAAAACATAAATCAATAAATTTCTCACTCTTTTGAGTCATGTTGGCGAAGATGTTAAGGGACTGCATGAGTGAAGACTAATGTATTTTTAAACAAATGTAATGTATTTTCATATGCGTTTAAGCATTCCTCCTGAGGCTAGTGCTGATGATAATTTGCATTTTGCTGCCATCAACTTTGTGGAAGAGCATTGGAAGATGAAGTCACGCTTTATGGTCCTGGACATATTCATGAGCTCCTGTAAAGTAAAGACTAGGCGGGATTCCTGACACAGCGATACTGGCACCCTTAGAGTACAGTATTTAAGTATTTATCTCTTTTTACCAACAGTACTTAACATCCATTAACATTCTAACCCATATAGTACACAAATGCACCAAATTAAGTACAATATTTACACACACATACACACATGCTTGTCTATACACACAGAGGCACACATACCGAGGTGTATGCATGCGCACACATGCACACTCACTTGCCCACACACATACACAGATACATTAACCTTCACTAGTGCCCACTGTTGCTTTTTAGTACAAAACACATTTTAAATTAATTAGGGCACACCACTGTAGTGTGCAAATCATGAAACTACTGGGAAAGCCACTTGTCTTTCTGAACTTCTGCTGATGGAGTACTGCAGTTTTGGTGGTTGGTCTTTTGCATGGAGTTGTGTGCTGTTACACTAGCATGCTAGCACTGGTCAGTAATGAGAAAATTGAATAATGTTAGCAGTTGCCATTCTTCTGCTGAGCATTCTATTGCTCAACTAATCGGCATTATTGATGGCGTATGTTGCCAAGCATCACAGATCCATGGTCAGGGCTGCTTAAAGTGCCAGATCTGCCTTGACCCCCCTTTCTCACCCCCCTTTCAGATGTCATGAAATGTCATGTTTGAAGTTTTCTGTCTGTGTAAACATACTCAGGGGGAAACGTGAGTGCACTGAATAGAAATGTGCACGCCTGCATACTAGGGAAATGGGTTCCTGGGAATTTCCACCCAAACTACTTCCCATTATATAATAAAGTGGAAATTAGATTTATTTTTTTCTAATTAGCTTTCACCAGTGCTGCTATTTTAGGAAACTGATACAGTGCAATTTAGAGAATACATCTGTAATGGCTGTTTGATGCACTTGGCACTGTCCTGGCTACATCTGTGGAGGGAAAAGGAGTGTTTTCTGACGATGTGATGCAAAGACCGAAATCTCTTGAATGGAGAAGATATCAATGTACTCTGTTTCTTGAAAGTGCACTTCCAAAGGAAACTCTGAATACGAACAGAACATGGCTTTCACATCAGCTTTGGAAAATGTCTGATTACTTGGTTTAATGACATTACTTTGTTTATGCAATGAAGAACTGTTGAACAGCAATTACACAAGGCTGTTCTCGCAGCAGACAGATCTATAAATGAACCTGGACTATGCAAAGGTCAAGCTGGATCTTGATAGTGAGTGATACAGTATATTCCATAGGACATTACTACGTTCTAGGGGGTAGTCATACAAAAACACTTTTTATTCTAAAAGTAAAAAAGTAAAATAATGGTATTGATCATAAGTTAAAAAAATCAACTGAGGATGTCCTAGCATCCTGAATGCTAAAATTATCTTATGTAAAAAATACAGCAAAAATAAACTTGCAGGGGTCCATTTGGACCCATTTTGTTTCATGTAGCTTTACAGCTTGTGAAATGGAAACTCAACTTTCCAACCTGCATTGCACATAAAGTATGATTCCCATGATATC
Source organism: Conger conger (assembly GCF_963514075.1). NCBI lineage: Eukaryota > Metazoa > Chordata > Actinopteri > Anguilliformes > Congridae > Conger > Conger conger. Next base: position 16,527,844 of record NC_083772.1, read on the forward strand.
ACTGACTGAAAAGTTGTGTGTATATATATATATATATATATATATATATTTATTTATTTATTTTTCAGTTTTGGTTATAGTTGCAATACCATACTTCAGAAAGCCATAGTTAGTAAAATCTGTGATTTGATTCAAACATTAGCTGGTGGGATGTAACGAGCATTAACAAAGGTGCCTCATTTGCGTAACTGCGAAGAAAGAATGTAAGCCGCGGCGTGTTGTGGGCAGTTTGTAGCAGATAAATTCTGCTCGGTGGAAATTAATTTCACTGACGCTGGGTCGCTTGAGTTTTTCCGTCCCTGGCACGCTGTCTCGCAGGAGAATGAAAAGGAACGTTTGCCAGCTCCTCTCCGATCCAGGAATGACATTTCTGAGCTCGAAATACAAGGCAGAGAAACGTGCGTTATCTAAGCCAGTCACCGCTGTCTATTTCCCCTAGCTTTGCTTAATTAGCAAATGTACTACTTACTCCGTTAAACCCATTGGCAAGTAATCACCATTCTCCTGATGCGAGTTCTCGGCGCTAACACTCACGTCACAATGCATTACAGAATGTAGATAACAGGACATTTTGATTGAATACGCTCCAAGGAAACATGTTTATCTCTAGTAGTTACAGTCTGCGCACGTTTGCTTGCACATGATCTATGTGCCACGCATATAACCAACAAAGCTGCAATCAATCTGCGTTGTAAGCATTCTGGAATGTGTGATGTAAACAATGTTACATAAGACCGCATTAATCTTTTTTAGATTCCTGTAACAAGGTGTGCTGTAATTACACTAATACTGTAATTCTTACGTAAAAGACATGCATCTGAACACATTTTACAGGCTATCACGATGCAATGAAGGGAAAATTATACATCAATTAAAGACAATGATAACTCACATTTGGTATATTTACTCAATATAGTTAAAATATTTTGTTTGGCTTCGTTCCACATCATTTGTTTTCAGTGACATTATGTGAAAGCTTGATTGATTCACTGTAATTTCCTTTTGCATGTTGCTTTCTTCCTGCAAAAAAATATGAGCTGTTTCTCCATCTCAGCTGCCACACAGATATGTGGAGTGTGTTAATTCCCTCTGTGGCGCTTCTGTGACAAAGCTTTGCTCACAGTGAATACCATTTTATTCTATATTTGCACATTCTAGGTTTGTGTTGCCAGCATGTCAGAAAAATGACAGTTAATTCACTTCAGAGATCCGTAGTAAATCCTATATTTGTTCGTCACAATCATTTGCCAGTGCAAACTCATGCACCTGGCTGTGCTGTCACCACAGACTATTAAACAAACTTGCGTTAATGCCCACAAATCCACTGTAATTACACACAATGGTGTTACACTTAAAGATGGTGCCAACAGGATGCCTGTCTCACATGAAAAGACATTGTGCTGGGTGCATATTCACCCAGTGCCAGAGAGACCAAGGGTGACAGCTGCCTTTTCAAACGCTCCAGACCATTTCAAAGACATTTCCCTCTGTGAAGGGAAATCTGAGAACATCATACCTTTCATAAAATAATAATAATAATAATAATAATAATAATAATAATAATAATAATAGTAAATTGTGTCAAATATGTTTTATACAAATTGTGAGCTGTACAAATAAAAATAAGTACTTTTGATTCAGGGAGACAGTGCTTTGGCGTTAGTATTTTTCTAGGTTTCTCCCTTAACACAGCAGGAAGAGGCTTTATTTTATTAGCTCATAAAGCTCCCTGAATATGACAGGAGAAGATATTGTTTTTATCTGTTTGTCTTCTTGCTCATGGTTGCCCTGTGCATTGCTGTAACAGCCTCTTGTCCATCTTATCTGCAGCTGAGATGAAATCTCTAGCCGTCGACTGACTGGTTACTTGCCTCGCAGTTATGAGCACAGGAGCTTGTCTGGCATAGAGATCAGGACATGATTAATTCTGCTGAATATGAACAAAGGACCTGTACAGACTCTGTTTGGTTTGCCTGAGCACTTTTCCACTCGCATTTCACTCCAGCACAAGACGCTGTAGTAGCCCGGTGTTCATCATTCACTACTGCTCAACCAGTGACAACCATTCAGCTTCATCATGCAGGGGCGACTTTGGCTCAGGAGGTAAGAGCAGTCCTCTGGCAGTCGGAGGGTTGCCGGTTCGATCCCACCCTGGGTGTGTCAAGGTCTCCCTAAGCAAGATACCTAACACTCAATTGCTCCTGATGAGCTGGTTGGTGCCTTGCATGGCCAATCTCCATTGGTGTGTGAGTGAGTATGAATGGGTGAATGAGAAGCATTAATTGTACAGCGCTTTGGATAAAGGTGCCATATAAATGCAGACATTTACATTTAGCTCACTCATTTGAGTGTGAACCTTTACGATAGAATTGTATTGGCAAAGCTGGTTGTTTGGATTTTTTTTACTTTTTGATTGCAAACATTACTGCAGCCAAAATATGCAACCGGTTTTGTCACCGTGAAATTGAACGGACATAGAAATTCCTTGGGGTTTTTTTTCTGAATGATGCATCTCATTTCCATTGGCCCACTATCTCTTTTGAGATCCGACTGATTTCGTCCTTGCCCTGATATTAAAATCCAGTTTGTCAAAGCAAAACGGTGCAAGTGTGCTTCTCCAGTGAGTCCATACCTGGCATGAGGTTCTACTGTTAAAAATGATTCTTATCAATTATCCTTTCAAATGAAGTGTTAATTAAATAAATGCTAACCATGTTATTTCTGTATCTGCATAATCATGGTATCTATCAGCAACATTCACTGTGCTTTTTTATTTATTTATATGAAAAATATACTCATCAGCTTGGCACTCAGAATAAGGCAGAATTAACACATCGTAAAATTATGTAACATGATAGAATCTCATGGGAAAACATACAGGGGTGAAGACTGTTTAATTTAAATAAAGCGTATCTTTAGATTAAACTGAGGTGCATGTAATTAAAGTCTGTAACGCTTGCACTCACCTAGAAAAAGCATTTAATCTTTTATTATATCCACAAAAAAATAAAAGCAGTATGCATAAGGCAGGGTGATACACTCACTCAGCACTTTATTAGGAATTCATGTACACCTACGTATTCTTGCGATTGTCTAATCAGCCAATTGTGTGGCAGCAGTGCGATGCTTACAGTCATGCAGATAAGGGTCAGGAGCATCAGGTAACGGTCACATCAACCAATAGAATGGGGAAAAAAATGTGATCTCAGTGATTTTGACCGTGAAATGATTGTTGGTGCCAGACAGGGTGGTTTGACCTCCTGGGATTTTCACTCACAACAGTCTCTAGATTTTGAAAACTTCCAGTGAGCAGCAGTTCTGTAGGCAGAAACACCTTGTTAATGAGAGGTTCGAGGAGAATGGCCAGACTGGTCAGAGCTGAAAGGAAGGTAACAGTAATGCAAATAACCACCCATTAAAACAGTGGTATGCAGAGAGCATCTCTGAACACACAACACATCAAACCTGGATAGGCTACAGCAGCGGAAGACTTAATAAGTAATAAATACCTAATAAAGTGCTCACCGAGTGTAACTCTTGATTACATGGCTTGATTACGTTTGGCTTGATTACATTTGGCTGACACTTTTATCCAAAGCGACTTACAGTTGATTGTCTCCTGCTTAATCTAATCTCCCGTGGAGCCATGTGGGGTTGGGGGCCTTGCTCAAGGGTCCAACAGCTGTACATCTTACTACACTGAGGCTGGAACCTCCAACCTTGTGCCTGAACCACTACGCTACAGGCTGCCCACATAATTCAGCTGAAGTCCAGTCAAACACAGAGCTCCTGCAGTGAACATGATTCTGGCCCTGTTTTATTTCACCAGCTAGCTTGTGTTCCACAGGCAAGCCAAGCCTGACTGTACAATAGCACTCTTGCTTGGAGATATGTGGTGGGTTTTTGGTTGCTTTCCCGTCGGTTCTCTTCAGGGTATTGTTACCAGCCTTTGAGGTCTGTTCAGGTAGTTGTTACATCTATATATCTCTCTAATGGAACAAAAGCACCAGTACGTCTCCAAGGCTGCAATTTACCGACTGTGAATAGATCAGTAAAATTGTGACAGGCAGGTCATTTTCCACGGCATTGACTCATTGGTTTTATTTTCCTTTCTACATCCTCAGTTTACCACCATGTTTGGAGCACACTTCATAAAAATTGATATCTTTTGCGACATTCATATTTGTTGAGGAAGTACATTTTGAAGGGGTATGCAACCTTGCGGTAGATTCTCATCCAACTTGTCTCATTCGGACTTGATTATATTTTTGTCTTACGGATGGCAGAGCCCAACCGTGTGTGTCTGAACTATAAAGATTTATCTCTGGATAATACTGCTGCTCATTTTTCTTAATGCTTTCTTCTCCTCCTTTCCCCTGTTTCATCAGTTTCATGCTGTTTCACAAGCCTTGTCAGGGCATTTCATCACGACTCCAATCAGTCACTATCTCCTCTTTTCACCTAGATTTTCCATTGCTAATGTGAGAGATTGCGGTCAAACGTTTGTCCTATGAAATTAGTAATGACGTGGGGAAAGTAGAATACAAGTGATTGGATTAGACAAAAAGTTTTAGTTTTTTTATAATACCATAAAGCATTTCATTGGAACAGAAAAATGCTTTACAGAAGCCCGAAGTTTCTGCTAGAAACCAGTCCAGACCCTGTCCATTCCTCTCTTTAATCACTGCTTTCAATTAACATGATTCATAATTTACTCTGTAGGTGGATCATTTACTGTAATGATATTTCATTTAGAATAATGCATGCAGAAATAAACCCTTAGCTGTCGATGACTAACGCTGTGCTGTAATCTAAAGTGAGACCAGTGGAAGCCAGACTATGTAAATATGTGGCTCTGGCATTGGTTTCTTTTGTTTATTGTCAAAGGGGAATGGGCTGCTCATATTCTTCTTTCTCCGATAACATTCACATCCAGCCAGGTGTCAGCCAGAGATGGGATCTTCTGTTGATCACTGCCTCCGCTCTCATTGTGTTATTTACAAATATTACGGGAACGATTAAATGCTTTTTAATGTGGCTGCACATGAGACCCTACGTTTGTGGTCCATTTCTGTCAATGCAAGCTCTTCTATTCCACACAGATGACTGTTGGCTATCTGCAAATGTTTAAGTAGCTGACTGTTCAGTGCTCACAATTCTGTTTCAAAATTGAAATGGACAGTATGCTGCACTAGTGTATCATTATGTAGTCATTATTTTAGCCTGTAGTTGGTAATGGGCAGGCAAGCTGGATGCATCACACAAAGATGGCAGCCATCATGTTTTCTTTCAGCCCTTTCTGTTGAGAATAGCATACGTTGCACTTCTGTGTTTTTCAAAATCTTACATGTGTGCTTTGTCTGCAAAGGCAGGCAATAAACAGGTGTTTCTGTTACCTGAAATAGGTCAAATTTAGACCATCCTTTAAAAACCGATGTGCCAAAGCGATTAGGGGGACCAGGAGCTAGGCGGAGAGGAGGGTGGGGGGGTGGTGGGATGAAAAAGAGCCAGATAAGAGGACGTGGGGAAACGCTGCCAGGTTTCGCTTGTGCAAATTGTGGTCAGCCAGCCCAAAATGAAAAGCCTGTGAGGTCTGGGACTCCAAGGTCAGTGTGGCCAGTTCCGGATAAATCTGTGAAAAGGCCAACCCTCCCCATTCTGCTGGGGAGCAGGTGAGGCTCCCTGCACCCCCACAAGCTGACGGATGGCACACCTATCATCCCACACAGCATCGGGGCTTAGTGCTGAGAATTAAATTAAAGTCAGGAGTCCATGCTGAGGTCTGAATGCAGCCTCTGGCCACTTTGTGCCCCTCTGTGCTGTCTTCACCAGCGGATAATCTGAAGGAGCACTTCTGCCTGCCCTGGTCTGGATTCAGTCAAAGCGTGTCCTCAAGGGTTATGTTTCTTAAATGTTTTTACTTCTGCTCCCACACCTACTGCACAGTACAGTAGTTGAGGTAATATTCACATCGCAACGGTCCTATTAATGGCATGCCCCTTGAAAGATTGACTGTGGCTGAGATGTAATTAGTTTGCTATTCATAATAAATGAACAGCATAATAAATGATGAGAATACATTTTATTTCTAACTTATGACACAAAAAGGGATTATCAAGATTTCCAGGGGCTTGAAATATGTTAATATGAAGATGATAATAGTTGAAATATTTGAATATGAAGGTTATAATAGTTGAAATATTTTAATATGAAGATGATAATAGTTGAAATATTTTAAGATGAATTTTTTTTTTTTTTGTGGTTTATATTACTGGATCAATAATAACAAATACGTTTTGTTTTTATTGCCCACACATGCTGAGCAGTAGAGATGATTGCATCGCACAACTGACCATTAACTCAGAATGTTTGCTGCACTGGCTTTTAAAGGGTTGGATCTTGTGATGTTTGCCATTTCCTGTGTGGTCACTCAGGGGCATAGCGTGTGAACTTCACCCTCCAGAGCTGATGGATTTAAAGGCATTAGGCCCAATAACACAGCACGGGGTGAAGCCGAAGCTGACTAGAAATCACATTATGTGACCATCTTCCCTGCCATGTAACAATAACCATTTTTCATAGGTTATTGTATCTTCTATCCATCCGGCCAAACTGATGGGCTGCCTCTGTTGGTTTGATGTAATGACCTTAACATTAACGACAATGCGGATGCAGAGTGAAAAAAGTCTGATTTAAGAAAGCGTGCATTCATTTTAATGGGCTTTATTATTGTTTAAAGATAAATGCATGCATCTGGAAAAGTGAGTCCCACACATGGGAAAGGGAGCAAGGATGGCCATCTAGTGAGGTGGCTGATGACGGCCATTTTGACATCCTTATACAGTGATGGTTAACATAAACTAAACATGGATATTCTTTCTCTCGTCTCTGTCCGATCTCTTGTCCCATGTGAATGGGGTACACTGTGTGACTATTTCTAGCATATAATACTGGGTAATAGAAGGGGCAGTGGATTTGCAGTGTATTCTATTTTTTTCTTACATTTTTTTGGAAAATTGTTTCATTGGTAGAACACATCAAAAGCACAGCTCTGCTGTGTGCTCTGTGCTTTTTACACTCCTGCCCTGTGTCTGTGTGCTCTGTGCTTTTTACAGTCCTGCCCAGTATCTGTGTGCTCTGTGTTGTTTTACACTCCTATCATGTGTCTGTGTGCTGTTTACACTCCTGCCCTGTGTCTGTGTGCTCTGTGCTGTTTACACTCCTATCCTGTGTCTGTGTGCTCTGTGCTGTTTACACTCCTGCCCTGTGTCTGTGCGCTGTTTACACTCCTGCCCTGTGTCTGTGTGCTCTGTGCTGTTTTACACTCCTATCCTGTGTCTGCGTGCTGTTTACACTCCTGCTCTGTGTCTGTGTGCTCTGTGCTGTTTACACTCCTGCCCTGTGTCTGTGTGCTCTGTGCTGTTTACACTCCTGCCCTGTGTCTGTGTGCTCTGTGCTGTTTTATCTGCGGCCTCATTTTGTTTTACGGTTTGTTTTTCCCTCCTCCCAGGAAATGGTTTACTTTCCTTTGAGTGAAATGATTAGATTTCTGCTTTTGTTAAGGAGAAGAGATGCACAAATACTGCAGAGGGAGATCACCAGGAGACGCTAACGACAGCCTGGAAGATTACGCGGCGCGAGACCGCTAAGAACAGGTCGGATTAATGAACAGGAAAGCTCTCCGAGGTGGACAGCTCATTAAAGCTCCGGCGAGGAGCGCGTCTCAGGGTCACTTTAATGCTCTGATGGTGTCTTCAGCAGAGAGAGCACTGGGCAGGTTTAGCATCAGCCTATCTCAGGGTGACTTTAATGCTCTGATGGTGTCTTCAGCAGAGTGCACTGCGCACTTTTAGCGTTCTTGCTTCGAGGGCCACAGGAGCTGTGGCTCATCATCCTGCCGAGCTCTTCTGAAAAGGCTTTGGGGAATTGGGAAGCCCGAGTTGTGTTTACTCCGCCCGCACACCTCCGCCAAAGTCACACGACACCGCCGCTCGCCAGAAAGCCGCGGGAACACTTGAAGTATTGCTTTGGCAGCGCAGGACTGCTAATCATTGGATATTATTGAAATATTGACGCGCTCTGTGTCCGTATCAGTAAATGAAGTCCTGGTAGAAGATAGGATGACCAAGGACAAGTCACCGGATACTGGAATCCCTGTGCAGCCGTTCCCAAAGTCATGTCAAAGTTAATAACGCCGACCTACAATTTAGCCTCGCACGCCCAGATTAAGGGTGAACGGAAAGGGAATTTAATTAAATACCTTTAAAGCGTTGCATTTTATGTACCGTAAATAGATGCACATTCATCATCTCTCCTCCAGCTTAATAGCCCCGGCGGTTGATTGTCTCACAGTGGAATCACCCTTGTGCAATATGCGGATCGGAAGCTCAAAAGCCTTTATTAGCAGCTTGATTTGCATACAGCTCATCACCACGTATGTTGATTGTTAGTTAGTTCATTTTCTGTCCTCTCCTGTTTCTATGATTCAAAGCCAGCCACAATTACAATATTACAGAAGTGCACTGTCCTGAGTTTATCACAAATTGCTTGTGTTCAGACTGGACCTTTACCTGTCTTCATTTCTGCTTTTTTTCCCCAGCAGAGTCAATACAAAATCAAATCAAGGTAACAAAATGATCCTCGATACAATAATTATCCAACTCCTTTTTAAACAAGCGAGGCACATGAAGACAGAGAGGACAGAGAATAAGGACAGAGAAATAAAGGGAAGACCGTAGAGGTGGCTCAAAGTGGTCGAACTGTGTAGATTTTTCCCAAGGTTTGTTGTTTTTTTTCTCTCTCTCTCTTTCAAACTGAGCGTTGGCTGGAGGGCTGAAAAAGGATTTGCATTGTTTCTGGCGACCTGAGAGATGCAGAGGGACAGAAATCCCACTTCGCTTTTCAGGATAACAATGGAATGAACAAAGGAGTGGAGGGAGATCTATATGCTACCCTTGAGATGCACTTTCTAATGTTTATTCAACAGGCTTACGCTTTGTTGTAAGCACTTGCGGGTCGATCTCGCTCTCGCAGTTTGGCTACGCGCGATTACAGATACCGTTCCCATCAGTTTCCGTGTGCTCCAGCCCTGTCACAGCCCAGGCCTGTCAGTGCAGTACAATAATGCAGCATCCTACTGGCCTCCGGTGCAAGATCAGGGCACAATAGCTGTACAGCAAGGAGAGAACCCAGCCTCCAGCAGCACTTAATGGGGCAGAGAACTGAAAGGTCCGATGAACCCAGCTAATACTCAGCTAACCTTGAGCCACTCAGTGTGCTAGCTGAGGCCCAGAGTACTTGTGCTGATGTTGGATGTCATCCTTGTGCATCTTACACTTTGGGGGAAAATTAATTAATTTGTTTTGAGGTTGTGTTGGGTTTCCTTTTCCTATAAAATGACCTCCATTAGGTCAAATGATGAAACCAGGTATATTGAATGATTTTGGAAATGTGTATAAACTCTTAAGGATCGGTGCTAGAGTTTAATGCAGATGTACAGATGTGCAGATGTGCATTCTACATTGTTTAATTGCTGTAAATTCAAGATGGCAGCAGGCCAGCCCATACTATGACACCTTTCTGTCCCTGGGCACATGTGGCAAAACAACTTTCTTTCTGTGTCTTTTCATCGTAATCACTGTTATGTGAAACTCAGTAGTGCCGCCAAGACACCAGCTGTACCACAGGGCCCTGTATCACTTAGCAGGGTTACTGAGTTAGCTGGATAACTGCACAGAGTAAAACCCTGAATCCTCCCGAATCTAGAACATGGACTGAAGTTAAAAAAATAAATAATTAAAAGGGTCGTTCCGGGTTTCACTCTGTGCAGTTATCCACCTAGCTCTGTAATCCTCCTTGGTCAAACAGAGCCCTGGTGTCTTGTTACTGTTGTCAAAGTGAAGACCAAGTTACACCATGTTATATCATACAATTTGGAATGTCAAAGCATTTCTGTGAGAAAGCAGGCCTACTTTGAGCGACTTGGCTCACAGCGATCCTGACATCCTCTATTTCACTTGAGGTGTGAATGTCTCAAAAAAGATTCAACTCCATCTAATATGTAATGAGCTTTATCCCCCAAAACTGTATCAGGTTAAAAAAGCTGATCAAGCTTGCCATATTTGAAACACGTTAACATTTCCTGCCCAGTCATCTAAATAAGATGGCTAAGTGAAAACTGCACTTTGTATTTTAAAATGCGGACTGCTAACGGCACGAGTTGCCCATTCATGAATGTCAGAAAATCAGTCTTAACAGCTGACTGTATATAAGAGAGACCATAAGTGCAATAACTGAAACAGAGTAATGAGATGTTAGTGTTCAAGGAAAGTCATGACATGCAATCAATTATTAGTGTAATTTACCATCAGTTGATACAGTCTGATACAGTGTGTGGATGTCAGTGCATACTACATATTGCCGATTTTAGACATAATACATTGCTCATACAGTAACCTCAGTGTTTCTGAAGCACACAGTGCGTGCAGTGGCAGGGAGAGAGCATTTGAATACACCTGGCTCCGGCTGTTCTTGTTGGGTCTCGATAGCTGAAGTAACACGTGAAATAGAAACGGCCTGTGCCAGCGCTCTACTTCACTGCTGTTTAATGCAGTTGTGTGAGTAACTGTGTTTTACCCATATATAAGTACATATTCTCAATAATGAAGACATTGGCTTTGAACTGCAGGGAGTCATATGCCTAATTATATGTTGTATATGGCTGGAGATGAGTAGCGATAATTTCATAAGCAAACCAGCTTAACTTTTCATCTTCCTTGTTCACACATTTTCACTGCACCAAAAAAATGTTCTCCGTGAACCAACTCTGAGAAAGGATTTATAATTCCAAAAGAGTGGGTGTCGATTAAAACTCCCTTCAAGTTGATTTTACAGTGAGAACATTTCGCTGTAAATATTATTTTCAGAACAGTATGTGCCCTCTGAGCCAGCTACAGGTAGAAAGTTGAAGTTGTTTTTGTATTCTTAGAGTTATAAGACATTTCAGAGTCTGAAAAGCTGGAAATAGCAGTATATTGCTGTACCAAAATTATCCTACTGTTGCGATCATAGGCAGCGGAACAACTCAAATGTTACTGGTGCTGTCTGTGTGGTTCTGTGACCACGCCCCCATATACGTCATCACGGAGTGATGTCATCACGCCATCTACGTCTTTTACGTTCACATTGTGGGACTGCTTTTTATTCAAAAGCCAGTGAAAAACTCATGATATGCTCTTAAAATTCACAAATTATCATTGCTTCAAAATTATAATGGTTTGTGAGAAATCTAGGAGTGGAGAATTATTATTTGTGTAATGTATTTATTTATTCATTTTATTATAACTTTAAATAAAACAAAAAGCTGAACAGCTGCAAAGTTTGACAGTGCTGTTCTGTCTGTGGAATCATGTTGAGTCCGCGCTCTTTCATGACAACTACTTGATGATATAGCAACAGTAACTAAGCGGGGAAACCACCATGGTTTGTCACGTCTATCAGTCTCTGGCCAGTTGCATTCTGTTGGTTTTGTGTTTAGTGTGTTGAAATTGCAGTTATCTTAGTGTGAGTAGTAGTATGCTTTCAGGACTATGAGTTTTCTGAGTTTGTGTTTTTGAATGAAATTCTAGGTTGTGCTTTGCACCACCCATTCGGTTGCCATTAATTTTCCTGACAAAGGATCTATGATCTACTCTTACTAGCTTTTTCTTGCAGGTGTGTTTGTATTCAACATGTTGGAATGCATTGGACTGTTGAACCTGAGCTATTTCCTCTGACTGAGATAAGCTTACTTTGTGTATTGTTCATCACTCAAAGGGAAATTTATCATGCATTTCTGCAAGAACAAGAGTGGCCAACAGCTTAAGAAATGTCTATCCACAACATACAGTCAGTGTAGGATTAGCTTTGGTTAAGGAATTTTGTATCCTTGTCAACAAATGTTTTTGGCTCTAGTTGCTTTACAAATATGGTGTTCTAAATCTGCATTTGGAGTAGGCTGCAGGAATCATGTGATCAAGATAAATATCTATACAAATGTGTATGAACATGACAGATCTTGGTAAATTAGCATGCTAAAGCTGACTAATATAGTCAGAATCAGTTGTGAAGGCAATACATTTTTAAAGGAAGCCTAGAATTTCTGTATTAATTATTTTGTGCATGTTTGCAAGGTCACGTCTCGCCCTGGAAAAGCTTTCATAACCATCTTTATGTAGTATTTTCAATACAACCAGCTGTTATGGCCTGTGTGGGGTCGGCAATCTTTTCCTCAAGGCATATATTTAATAACGGTGGGCAGCTTCCAGCCATAAAGCTAACTAATAAACTGTGCAATTCCCATACTGAAAATGATCATCCAGATTTTCTGTTATTATTTGTATGTGGATCAGAATTAGCATATGTAAATTGTAGGTCCTGTCTGTTGACTTGCTGGCTATCTAAGCACATTTCCCATGATGACAACTGGAGGCTTCAGATGCAAATAATAATTTCAATTCAGCGGTCCGTTACATTTCTCCCATACTGCAATTTCTGAGGTGTTCTCGTTGATCGCTTTGCTTTCATAAACAATTTGATTGTCAGTTTTGAGATGGCATGCTCTAGTGCTTCAGTCGGGCTGCCGCCAGGCCTAAGAGATTAGGTGCATGCATTATGAATCTGTTACATTTAGGTCTTAGTAGTACAATCTTCACAAGAGGAATCTTGAGATGCGGTTTTGAACCTTTTATGGAAAATCTTGTTTGTGCGAGAAATTTGGGCTGAGTAATCATTGCAGCCATTAATGCCAGAGGTTAGCGGGTGAAACCGCATGGCTTCTTCCAGAACCTGTCTACAGCTTCTGTAAAATGCAGTATAATTACAGATCTTCTTCATTAAAAAATTGTTTTTTTCTTATTTGAAAGACAAGTAATGAAGAATTTGAACTTGGAACCTTCACATACAGATCTCCCTGTATTTTCACTCTGAGTCATTCCTGCCATAGTGCAGTGGAGAATGAGGTATGCAGTGTACTGTCTTGTGTTTTTGTACAGAATAAGGTCATTTCTCAGAAGAAATTGACACATTTAGACACATTATGCTGAGGAGTGAATGTGAATCCACACTGCATGGCATCGTCTGAAATAAAGGGCCCCTTTCATCAACCAAACATATTATCCTCACCACTGTCAATTACTAATGAATAGAATTATACTAATTTAAAGTAATTATATGAAAACTGTTTGATTCTAGATCAAGGCTGCCCATCTCTGTTCCTGGAGATCTACTGTCCAGTAGGTTTCCACTCCAACCCTAACAAAGCACACTTCATTCAACAGCTTGAGATCTTGTTGAGCTACTAATTAGTTGAGTCAGGTATGCCGAATTATGGTTGAAATGAAAACCTGCCGGATGGTAGATCTCCTAGGCAGCCCTGATCTTATTAAATAAGCCATTTGAATCCCAATGAAGGCAACTCAGACCCCTTCATTTTCAGTTAAGGTGAAGATAACAAAAGCCATCAAGGAAAGCGACTCTGTGTAAGCTTTTGAAAGCCATTGCAGTGCAAAGCTATAATTTGCTTCCCCTGTGGTATAAAGCTTTTGAAAAACCGTCATGTTATGAACTGTGCCAACCTTTAAGTACAGGTCTTTAAGGTTAAACCGTGATTGGGCAGTTCCTCAATTTTAATGAGACCATGCAGGAAAACTGCCGACAGCCATTCATTTTTAGTCAATTGAAAAATGTAGATGTCCTTGGTGGTGTGTGATAGATATGTTATTAACCCCTGAAGCTCACACAAACTGAAGCTTTTGTGCCTTTTCGTCTATAGGGCATCACCTGAGGCTTGTACAGAGTGCCCATTCCGTGCAGTCCTCACTGAATCCCTAAGCCTGAAGGGAAATGTATTTGACTGTCCATGACTCTCAGCTCATGTACACAGTGCATATATACCAGATATTCAAACTTGCCGTGTACCTTTTAAGTTGCAATGAATTTGAAGATGATCATTATGAATCGTTATTGCCATTACATGAGGATAATATATGTTATTTGTTCAATTGCACTGAATCCTCAGTAATCTGGACCTCCTGTCTGAAGAGAAGTTCTCAAATTCTCCATGTAGAGGGATGGGCTTTGTTTTGCTTTGCAAAAAATGTCCCTGAGTGGTGCCAGTTGTACCTCAATTAACATGCTCACCGCCTTCATAATATTTTATTCTAGTTCTAGTCTAGTTTTCAAGTAAAATAAGTGCCTCTGAATCTTTAGTGACCTTTATGTGGTCTCCTCAAAATTCACATTTCTGCAGACCTGCCCTCCCACACAGCTTCTGTAATTCCCTGTGTAATATTGGCTCCTGAAAGAAACATACCTTTCAGCTTGAGAGTAATTTTATATATTTATTATTTTCCATACCTCTGCTCACTAGTGGGCAGAGTGTCACATTTTACACATTAGAGCTACAGCAGGTGCAGAGCCAGGGTGCATTGGGTGAACTCTTTAATTGAAAAACCAAGTATTACTGTAACTGACTTTTTGATGGTCTCTGGCAGTTGACAGTATTCATAAAATCTGCCCATTACAGTGCATTATAACTTTGCTCTCAGCCCCCAGTGAGCAGGCACTGCTTGCCCTCCCTCCCCCTGTGCACTCACACAGTAACCAGCAACTGCTTTTCACACCTAAAGCCACATAGCTAGGAACAAATCACAGGAAAGGCCTGTCACAGTGGACTTCTTGTAAATGGTAAATGGTTGGCATTTATATAGTGCCTTTATCCAAAGCACTATACAATTGATGCTTCTCATTCACCCATTCATACACACACTCACACATCGACGGCGATTGCCTGCCATGCAAGGTGCCGACCAGCTTGTCAGGAGCATTTGGGGGTTACGTGTCTTGCTCAGGGACACTTCGACACAGCCCGGGCGGGGGATCGAACCAGCAACCCTCCGACTGTGTAGGGGTCCTCGCACAGGACTCCAAATTATGTAGGGTCCTCGCACGGGCCGCCAAATAATGGAGGGATTTTACTCTCTACGAAACCGGGGCGCCAGTTAAACGTTGTGTAGCAGTATAACTGCAAAAAGTTATCAGTCTCATAAAATTACTATTATCAGAAATATCTAACCACAAATTTAGTATTTTAATTAAAATAACCGATATTAATGATTAAACATACCGATAACCTGAAGGTTGGAAGTTCTTCAAAAGACTGCTTTAACTCGGCTCTCATGTCTATGTGATTCCAAAACGGACACCGGGGTTTAATAAAATATATTTATTAAACAAACGTAAAACACAGAACAGATAAACTAACGGGAAGTTAGTAAGGAAATTTAGTTGGGTATGTGTGTGTGTGCGTGTGTGTGGCGCGCGCAAGCGCGCGTGTCGCTTGAACAAAGGAAAGGTAAAAGTGGGAGTAGCTAGCTTGGGTAAGCTAGAGTTCTGGGTGTGTTAGTTATTGTTAGCTGTGAGAAGACTACTTGCGTAGTTTACTCTATATATGCGCAAAAGACGGCGAATCAATTCACGTACATATATAGCTAACAAAATACATTCCAATGATAAGACGGCAAATATGGAAACACAGATTCACAAAAACAGTTAAGACTAAACTAAACACTGGCTATGCCTGAATGTTTGTTCTCTTACTGAGTCCATACGCATTGGATCCAAAAGACGTGCTGTCCTTGTAGGAGCCGCGATGGTGCTGTGAATGTGTGTCCTGGAGAGATGCGCAGGCTGGGGCGTCTTAGTCGCGCGTTGTCGTCTGGTCCGCTCGGTTGCTGGAAGGATGTTCGTTGGTCCCTTTTCCGGGTGGAAAAGTTTGTTGCTGTTGTTCTTTGGTGAGCTTTGCAGGGGTAAACTGATGTAGCGTTCCGCGTACACCAGTTTCCACTTGCTATAGGCCACGAAGTTACCGCGAGGTAACTGAGTGTGTCCGTAGGCCTGGTAGTGCGCTGTGCAGCATTCAGCCTCTGTCTGAGTCTCGGAGCAGATGCGCTGAAGCAAATGGCCAAAAAGGGTGCGTCGAAGAGAAGAAGCAGAAAAAGCAGAAGAGGCAGAAGAGAGAGATCCCAAGAACGTGTCTTGCTCTTATACGGGACCGTTTATTGCTCCCGCCATTACGGGATTGGCTGAACCAAGTTAGACGTCATTCGTGGTGGACGTCGCAGAATTTTCCTGTGGGAATGTGGAAGTTGTAGTCCCTACAACTGCCAGACGACTGTTCTTACGGCCTGAGCCATGTCGCCCCCAGACACAACACAGTACCCCACCACTCTGGACTTCCTGTCACATGGACACATCACAATATCCATTACTGTGGACTTCCTGTCACATGGACACATCACAGTGCCCCACCACTGTGGACTTCCTGTCACATGGACACAGCACAGTACCCCACCACTGTGGACTTCCTGTCCCATGGACACAGCACACTTCAGGTAGCCATGTTAGAGTAATAGTGTTCGACATGGTGGATGTGTTCTCTCTCTCAGCCATGCAGGAAACTAATTTCAAACATGAGTTATTTGGCCAATTAAAAGTTCATCTTTCAATTTGTACTGAATGAACAGGTGCATGTTATGCACAAAATGTAACCCAGTTTGGTGTTGTTTCTTCATTTGGTTTTTAATTGTGTTTAAAGCATTTAGCAGATGCCCTTATCCAGAGTGATTTATTTTACAGATCACTTTCTTTCACATGAATACAGCTGCATATTTCCTCAAGTGACTCAGATTAAGTGTCTTGTTCAAGAGAACAATGGCAGTGCTTCCACGAGGAATCGAACCTACAACCTTAGCGATTCACACCCACTTCCCTATTGTGCTGGTCCTCCGCCCATGGTGAGTGGTGTAATTCAATGTCCTGCCTTGTTAATCACCTAGTAATGATCAGATATTAGTCTTTCTTCCATGTCTTACACTGTCTGAGTGTGCAGTCTGTGCTTGAAACTAAAGTGCGACAGAGAGATAAAGTAGAATTTGTGACATTTCGGCGCCTGCGATATTGAATAGTTTATTTTTAATAGTTTTTTCATTTCAGGCTGTTCAGTCAGTCTACTTCAGACTGAGTCTTTCCGTCTATGCGATGCAAATGGACAGCCTTTGACACCGTGTTTGTGGAGAGTGTCACGGCGCGGCGTTTGAAGTCTGCCAGTACAAAAGGCCTTCACAGTTTCCCAAAGCTCCGCTTCTCCCTCGGAAACCACTTTTCTGCCAACCAAGACTTTTCCAGCTCATCATCCACGGCATCGCCATGCAAATGTGCCTGTGCCTGCTGTCGGGGTTTAGTGTGCAGCTCTTCTCCTGCTCTTTAAAGATCCCTCCACAGGGCTTAGAGCTCCACTGCTCTGCACCGCTCTAAGTGCAATGACAATTTCCTGCATCAGATCTGAGGAAATCAATTTGCTGTATCCAATTTCACTGCTAAATATTTGTCATCATACAAATGGACTAATGCTTAGCTGCATCTCCACATTGGCTAGGGAGAGGGAAATGTGTATGTCTATGTGTCTGTGTGTGTGTGTTTGTTTGTGTGTGTGTGTGTGTGTGTGTGTGTGAGAGTGCCTGTGTGAATGCGTGTTCAAAGTTGCCCTGGTTTTTATTTACAGTGGTCAGATAAAGTGAGGCATTAGCTGTCATATTGAACTAAAAGCACTTCCCTATGGTTTGACACTGGCCCACGTGTTTTGAATGCTGCTTTGTAACAACATGATCCTTCCTGGTGGTTTTCTGTAATCTGAGTGACAATCATTGTGTGTATGCTAGTTTCCTACCTCTTGCTATTGAGTGCACTTGAATAACATGAGACTTACCCTGGCAGGAGAGGCGCGTGTGTGAGCACAGAGCCTGTTTAAAAGCATTCCACGGTCTTTGCAGGCTGATACCATTGTTCCTTATGCATTTCTACTCTTAAAAAATAATGTCAAAGATCAAGTGGTACCTCGCTTTTTCCACCTCGATTTAAATCAGGAGTACTCTCTGAAAAGAACAAATAACTGCTCTTTTAGCCGGCTGGGTGTGGCTTCTGGACCCGAACCACTCAAATATAAAATATAAACTGAAGCTGGAAAAGACAGAATTTCTGTTCACAGGCGCACATGCGCTGGGTCCCTGATGTAATTAACATTTTCCCTGAACAATTATAATGAAAACATGGTAAGTAATTGGTCCTCTTCCAAACGACGGAAGGGTTAATGGAGATTTTGATGAGGAATTTGTCTCTGTCTTCCAGAAAACACATTTGTGGGTCAGCTGCCCCCCTGAACTGTTTTGCATTTAATTAAGAATCAGGCTAACAAACTTATCTTTAATTTATTCCACTTCGCTCCCTCATCTTGAATTCAAGTAGTAATGAAATGTAATTTGAGCTTTTGGAAGCATGAAAGTATTTATCAGCGAAAGTTGACAGCAGGCACAGTTAGAGGTGCATTAGTTTTTGGTTCATCCAATCAGAGTGAAACTGCTGATCCAGTTAGAGCACTGGTTATTGATAAATTCAGCCCATGGAATGACTTTGTGCATTCTTGTTCCAGTTAGAATGTATAAAGCGCTGATCATTATTAATATTGACGCTGATGTAGAATTATTCATACTAATGTACCATTAAGACAGCTTCTTGTAGGCACATTTTTCATGCACTGTTGCTTACCATTATGCTATAATGACAGGAATTGCATTGGCATGCCTGCACATGTTCCTGTACATGCATGCCAAATGAAAATAATGAAGCATCTAAAAAGAGTTATATATATATATATCCTTGCCTTCTTAAGAGTTATTGTGATTGCCTCAAAACATCGGACTGATCAGTGTGGATGTGCTTTCTCTGGACTGCCATCCTTCAGATTGCGTCTGTCAGTGTTCTAAAATATCTCCAAAATCCAAAATTAGAAATAAGAATCCAAAATCAGAAATAATAATAAAACATCACAAATAAGAATCACAAATGATAAATAAGAATCCAAAATAATAATATAAAATCAAAAATCATAACAGAGCCCCAGGTTAGGCTGTACTGTCATTATTGCTTCATCTTAAATGCCAATCCACACACATGCACACACACACACACACACACACACACACGCACACGCATACGCACACACGCACACACACACACTAAAATGGGGGAGCAGAACTGAACACATTGAGACTGCACAGGGCATCATAATATGCTGTGCTGTGGAAATTTCCACACTGATGCTTCCTGATGGGTGCAAGGGGTGGGGGTCCTGTTCTGTAGGCTTGCTGGTGCCATGTCTTAGTGCAGACCCATAACCGGGGCTTTACTCCAACGTTCTGCATTTGAGTGCCCTGGGTTCTGGGCTCCTCTCATCTGTCTTCTGCCTGGCTGGCTGGCTCCGGGCTGCCTGGCTCCTGGATGTGATGTTTTCTCCCAGGCCAGGGGAGCTCCAGCACATCCCATGCATCCACTGGGGCTTCAACCAGACCTGAGCTGGCCCTTGTGTGGGCATGCAGTCTCCTCTCTATCCTCCTACTGCAAAAGCAGTCTCTCCTCTCTCTCCTCCCTCTGCAACAGGAGAGTCTCTCCTCTCTCTCCTCCCTCTGCTCCCTGTGCACTAGGAGAGTATCTTCTCTGTGCAATGGGAGAGTTTATCTGCCTGTCACATCCTGTCACAGCTTCCTGTCAGATGACACTCAGAGGGCAGGCCTCACACAGAAAGGATGAGAGAGAATCTTAAATTACGCACTTTTGTGCTCCAGTTTTGAGCGATTATTAACACGCTCATGATTAAAAGACTGAATGTAGCTCATGTTTCTGTCAAAAGCAGTTAATCCTGCTCTCCTAATGTTTTCATCCATTCTCTAGAGGACTTGGTCCCGCCTGGTTCTCTGAGAGCTTATGATTTACTTATTCTTTAGTTCACTGCGAACTACGATTCCTGCAATGGCAGTACAATCCTAAATGAAAAACAATATTTAAAAACACAGAAAAATGAGTAGCATATTCATCTCCAGAGATGTCTCTAGTGTTCTGCGGTATATGCAGTATTCTCATGATAAGCAATTCTGTCAACAGTGGATGAAACCCAAACCAAAAGAAACAGACACATTATCTCATCCTCAGGAGTTTGTAAGGAACAGTGTCCTTTGTCAACAAACAAAACATCTTTATTGAATGCTTCTCAGATTTGTGAATGCTTCTTCTTGCACTTAAAAACTGGAAGAAAAAAAAGATGCGCTTGTTATCATTTTGCCTGTGAGAGTCACTATGTCTGTGCATTGTAATCCAGTGTAGGTGGGTCCCAAGTGTGAGAACAGAGCATTTCCCTGAAAAAAAATAAAAAAATAACACATGATTATTACCTTTTCCTTCTGAAATCTGCTGCTTCACCTGATATGAGCATGGTATGTTCTACATGCAATGAACGTTGAACTTTTTCATTGAGTTGTTCTATGAACAGTTGGCTCATTATATTTGAGACTTGAACACTTGTGAATAGTAATTTGTCACAGACTTGATTCAGGCATAATCTTTGTGAGAAGTTCACATTCTGCATGGCATTGCTGAAACGAAATAAAAAGCTTAAATATGAGAATGAGACCCAGAGCTGGCTTCTGCTGGCAGCTCCTGAGATATTGAAATGTGGTGGGTGGGAATGGAATGACTCTGGTGACAGATGACTGAAGTGCACAGTAATGATGTGGTCTGGGGAGGTTTCATCATGCCAACGACGGGCAAAACTCCTGTATGCTCTGAGTGACAGACACAGATTCCACTGTGTTTCACTGTGCAGAGCAAAACCTTTCCATTGGTCCCAACAATTAAGTGATTGACAGCTGATTTTAGCGCCACCCAATACGGGCTCGGTGAAAGCTTCTTCCCCTCAACACCACAGGCAGACTGGAAGAAACCTGTCTGAACCAGTTTATGCCAGAAATACCTTATCTGTTATGCTGCATTGAGCAGTGAACTGAATGCAATTTCATAGCTTATTAATTTGATTAACATTGTCCTCAAATAAAAGAGGTTATGCTGTAGAAGCATTTTTTGAAAAGAAAACAAAATCTTAAAGAAAATAATATCTCCTGGTAATTCTCATTTAGTTTATTTTTAATAGTTTACTGATACCTGTACCTATACCTACTAACTGTACCTATTGAATTTTTTATACCATTTTCAGTGGTTTACCATTATGAATGTTCATTTCAGATTGTAGTATGATCTAAAGTGGGCTTGTTGTTGAATTGTGCATTGCTTATTTGTGTGTTCCTCTTATATTATTTTCCTATATATTGATATGTTTCATTATGTCTTTTGAATACCACTTATTTATTTTAGGATATTCTGTTCACTAGCATTTTAAGCCGTTCAGTCTGATAAGGTAGCATTTTATTCATTCTGATACGTTAGCATTTCATTCACTCTGATACTTTGCATTGTATTGAGTCTGATGCGTTAGCTTTTCTTTCAGTCTGCTTAGCAGTGTATTTATTCTGATAAATTAGCATTTTATTCAATATGATATAATCGCATTCAATTTAGTCTGATTTCCTCGTATTTTATTCAGTCGGATAGCTTAGCATTTAATTTTGTCTCGTGCATTAGCATTTCATTATCTGACCTTTGGGGGGGGAGTGAACTGCATGTCAGCCACAGCAGTGTAACAAAAAGCTCTTTGTCATGTCTAGCGAGGGAAGCCTATCCCCCACGCCTGTAATCGGATCTGAGGATTACAGGGGATTTCAGGAGTAGAGGCAGATCCCATCTCTCCTCATATGGAACAACAAGTCTCCAATAAAATGAGAACAAGACGGCTGTGAAGGGGATTTATCTGATGTAGCGTCCACCGCCATGCCTTTAAACGACTCAAAGGAGATCGATAGGAAGGAGCTTCCCGTCTCAGACGAACCTCGTCTCTGCATCTCAGCCATGTGTGCATACGCAGGTGGAGTGCCCTGTGCTAATACAACTTGCGTGGATAGCCTCCACCCTTGCCAAAGAAGGAAAGAAAGAGTGCTTGTAACTTTTTCATTATTATTTGAACATTGGCTTCAGCATTTGTATCAACAGACAACATTGAACTGCACTCTCAGAAGAGTATTTTTAAGGGCTTAGGAACCCCTTCTCCATCCACAGTGGCCCCACTTTGATGGGATGGATCTGCAAACACTAGAGCTGTGGCACCCCACTTCAGGCACCCAACCCCCATAAAATGAGCCTTAATGCTTGCACTGCAGCTGTGGTTCTCATCGAAAACTGAACAGGCTGTCCGTGAGGTTACTGATAGGCTCTGACAAACAGTTGTGTAGTTATTCAGTGCTTATGGTCATACACTGCCCGCATGATTCATTGTAATGGTTTTAATGCCTTAACAAAAAACATTCTCTTCACAATTGGACAGGATGTCCATCTGGCTGGTCCAGATGTCCAGCGAGTTTGTTTTTTTCTTTTTCCCACATTGTGACTGTATAACTGATCCAGAGTAAATGAGGTTGTGCGGTCTACTGGCAGAGGAAGGAAGTGCTGAACTCTCCCTCCTCCTTCGCTCAGGAACCCACAGATATCTGGCCAACTGCTTTGTTTCTCTGGGCTGAATGATGCCACAAACCCATGTTTACATGCTGTAATGGAGAGTCAGTTTTACCGCTGGGGGGATGTGGGCCTGGGTCTATGTGCCAGTGGCTCAAACATTGTGAGGTTATAAGCAGCCGTTGACAAAATACACGGGTCATTTCCCACACTCCAAATGACCTCAGTGGAGATATCTATACAAAGCACGTTCACTGAATTTATCCTCTCAGTCTTGGTTCAGATTTTAGGCATATTCCCTTATTCACACTGGGATTGTAAATATCCAATCTGAAGCTGAGCACATTGAATTTTATCATAAGTGCATCATGCCAGGTGCTCAGGAAAGTTTTGCTTTGCTTGAATGAATGTAATGTCTCCTCTCGCAGTGCTTTTTATGTTTCTGTGGTTAATATAGCTCAGGAAATGGTATTTTACACACCAGAGAGTGTTTCCATAACATTAGTGGACCTGTCGAGCATTAGTACCACAGAGACTTTTTCAATTGACGTTTTAATACAGAACTCAATTGTTCTAAAATGGAATATGTCATCTACTGTGTAATCTCTCTGCGGAAAGCACTAAACAAAAAATGGTCTTTGTCAAGATTATGTATTCTCACACTGCTTTGGCGCTGTTTGCGCAACGATTGTAAGGGAGTAGAGTTATGCTGAGCCTGTGGAAGACATGCTTTGCGTTGATAACTTAGGTGGATCGCTGGTGAGTCAAAGGGCCTTCTTTTGAAGTACTTTCCTTTCCTCATATCTACTTTAGGCCTACAATTCATGTAAGTACACCTAGTGCTCTCCTCTGAATGCAATTCAACACTTTCTTTCAGTGTCCTATTTAGTGGAAGTGTGCTCAGAACATTTATTCAAGGATATGCTTCTAATTTCAATGCTGTTCCCCTGACACCACTAAAATACTGTCTGGCACAACTGAATTCACAATAGTCATAGTGATAGTGATAATGATGCTTATTTTGAATATGCACTGACTAACCTTGGCGTTTCTATCGCATGTTTAGCATTTTCCTTCGGTCTGTTGACATTAGCCAAATGAAAGGCTTTAACAGTTGGTTTGAATGCACACAGACATTGTTCTGAGCTGTAAGGCACACGGCTGAATGAAAATCTTCCCCCACAGGAGCTTTACCCAGCTGTAGTCCAGTCATAAGCTGGAGCTAATGCAGTGTAGCTCTGCCTGGGTAGACCGCCGATAATGCAACCTTGTCCTGCAAGTGATGTAACTCTTAATGGTCAAATGAATATGTGGACAGTGCAGAAGATTAAAGGGGATTGTTTAAATGATGTATCCCACTGAGGACATCTCATTATACAGTAGGCTCAGTCATGCATTGAACTGAACATAACAGAGCAGGTCAATGCTTTTCAAACTTTTTCTTTTTGGTGGAAACAATTCATGAAATTCGGGACTGTTTCTGGAAGTATTTTTTTGTGTTTCTCGTAAAGGCTTTATAGCATAAGCATAAATAAGCAAATATCATGCTTCGTAAAGTGTGACAATTATTTTATATATAATATGTTATGAAAAATGTGACATAAACTACAATGGCTCCTGGCTAATGGTTAAACATTGTAAAGGGACACGGAACATGCGTATGTATTGTAGAAGGCCAGGGGTTTTGGAGTGAAAACAGGTACTATCAAAAACAGGTAGAACACAACTACACAGTTCCTAGAGCACGAATTGGAGAATCGCAAAGTAGGAGGAAGTGATCAGAAAAAAACTACGACTACATTTAAGGAAGAATTTCTGCATGTGACAAAACTACTGCAACAACAACAACAATCAGAACAACAATTCAGCAAACATGGAGGAAGTTGAATTTGTTGTCTCGTTCTGTTTTTTTTCCATTGGGAAAGACAGCAGCCTGATCAGTATTGAGCTTGCACTCACACGCATATAGGATCAGTTCACTCTTCACAACAAAGCGATTAATGTCAGCTTCCATGACCAGGTTCTGTCCCTTGTTAAAAAGAGCAATTGGCAATTACTTATTAAGTACTAAGTACTAAGTGTTAGTGCCCACAACTTGTTTTTAAGTGGCTTGCGGATGTTGATTAAGCACATTTTAGAAATGTCTAGAATGGGCAAATCTTTCACTGCAACACAGTTATTCTAATGTTTATATATTTTTTTAACTGTAGATTAGCTTTAAAGCATAATGTTGTGCAGGTGGCATGTAGCTTAGCTGTGCAGTGTACCCCTATACAGGTAGCTTAGCTGTGTAGTGTATCCATATCCAGGTAGCTTAGCTGTGTAGTGTATCCATATCCAGGTGGCTTAGCCATGTAATGTACCCCTGTCCAAGGTACCTTAGCTGTGTAGTAAACCCCTGTTCAGATAGCTTAGTTATAGTGCACTGTAGCACACCCTGCTGAACAGTAAACCATGGATGTTATTCCTGAACAGTAAACCATGGACATTTGGTTTATTGACATCACACACTTCACAAGGGAGCTCATGCTTATCTGCACTTTCCAAAATCAACAGCAGAGGCTGTGATTAGTGTTGCAGCAAGAGCATGCTTCTGCATTACAATTAAGGGAGGAAAGGGGACATTTGGGCTGAAGCGTTGAAAAAGAACATACAAATAGGTGGATTCCGTAGTGCTGTAGTACGGAGCCCCCATTATTGACACCCTAGGTAATAAAATATATATATGTATATATTTATATATTTAAATGAGGAAATCCATACTCAGTTTTGCAATCTGAGTGTTTGATTTGCTATCTATATATATACCCTCCATTCTGCAATGGCAAACCAAATACACGTATTACAAAACTGGGGGAATGGATCGCCAAACACAAGGATTGCAATACCGAGTATGGATTCCGACATTTACAAACATATTTTGTTTTACCTAGGGTGTCAAGAGGGGCTCTGTACTATCCTCGGAATTGTAAATACATTTAATTTCAATGTTTTAGTTTTATCCAAAGACAGGTTAGGCTGATTGGAGAGTTTAAATTTCCTGTGGGTATGAGTGTGTGAGTGAATGGTGTGTGTGACCTGCGATGGACTGGCGACCTGCCCACGGTGTATTCCTGCCTTTTGCCCAATGTATGCTGGGATAGGCTCCAGCCCCCCTGTGACCCTGTTCAGGATTAGCGGGTTCAGATAATGGATGGATGGATGGATGGATGTTTCAGTTGAGTATCCACATAACCCTTTACATTGAATAATGGTTGTAAGCTCTATTTATTCATTGTATTTACACAATATTTATCTAAAGACAGTATTCTTTAGATGAATATTGTATAAATATTGTACTTATAATTATTACAGTTTATGCCCAAATATCACATGCTACAGGGTGACATATATTTGCCGACACTGATACTCATGTAACTAGACCTAGGAGCATAATTATTGAATAGACTATGAGCACATTAGCTTTCAAAGCAACAATACAGCTGCCAGTTCTAATTGAGTGATATGACTCCTCATCTGTCAATCTAGTCACTGTGGTGCAGCCAACTTTATCTACCAATGCGATTTTTAAGCATTGGCCCTGACCAGAAATGTCCATTAGTATGCTGAATGCATTTTGAGCTTATTACAGGTTTTCTACACCTAGGAATACTTGTTAGCAAATTCCATTAAAGTCTGATATTGCGGTACCAATTCAATACAGCGATGGCAATGTTTTAAATCAAATATACGACCACAGAGCCATAGGCCATGCAAGTAGGAGGTATTTCATGTTAAACTATTGAAATGAAACAATTTTGTGAATTCCTTTACATTTTTTAAAAGCCCATGTAATCTGTGCTGCAGAGGTCTTTAAGGTATTTGATATAAGCTCACCTTCAGCCTGGATAATCATCTTAAAGCTGTAAAATCAATGTTGAATAATCATACGCCACAGTCAATCCTGTTCATACTAGATTTTTGTACTATTAAAAAGACTGTTTTATTAGGGATAAGCGCAATGTGAGGGTCTGGTATGTTTTTTTAATCCAATTTACTTGTGCTAATCGTTGAAAAGACTTTAGAGGCAGTAGGCACCAGTGTAAATAGGGGAGGTCTTAAATTTATCCTCGCATTTTGTCAATGTACTGTGCATTGGCTGAGACTGCTAGTGGTTATTGCTTGAACAAATTGATTATGAACACAAAACAGGAATGGCAATAACACCACTAATGAAAATAATAAATAAAAAGAACAAGAATTTTGTAAAGTTGCAGATTTATAGAGACGCTTGGGGAGAGACTGATTTTCCTTCAACAGATAAACTCTACCGATGTCTTTCGCTGCTGACATCTAGATGATCTTGACTCCCTAAAACTCTTAGTGGGTGAAGTCATTAACTGACTGTGGAGGTACATTCACTGTCTTGTCTGCCAGGTGTAGGGGGAACCATTTCAGCCAAGTTCCCTTTGGTTGCTCCTGCTTTAGCACTTTGGGATCAGCTCCGGACGCCCACAGGCTAAAGACTACAGTCAGATAATTACCCTTCTCCTCCAGTGCTAATAACACAGCCTATAGGTTTAATTGGCAGTTTCTTTCCAGGGTTCTCTACCAGAGGCTGTTACTCTGCAGAAGATACCTTTACTTTTCAAATGTATATTATAATAATAATAATTTGTCATTTAGCTGATGCGTTTATCCAAAGTGACTTATAGTTGATTAGATTAAGCAGGGGACAATCCTCCCTGGAGCTATGCAGGGTTAAGGGCCTTGCTCAAGGGCCTTAACGGCTGTGCTTATTGTGACTACGCTGGGGCTTGAACCACCAACCTTCCGAGTCCTCGTCACGTACCTTAGCCATTGGCTACACACTGCCCCTATAATACAGACGCAAAGATATCTGAGTTGAGAAATGGAAGGAGAACAGATGCCAAGGGAAAATAAACCTCATCGATCGCTCCTGCTATTCAAGAGTACTCCAGAGTGTAGAGCTAATATCAAAGGCAATCAGAGAGAGACAGTTTGGGGAAAAAAGTGCTGCTAACTGATGTGAGTTTTGAGTAATAAAATAAGGTTTAAATTGATTTCTCATGAAAGATGATGGTAGGGAAGACTTGAGGGTAGAAATGAAAAAAACTGAGCAGAATGGCTAATGGAGGTTAACAGGCGGAAGGGTTTGAGAAAGAGAAAGATGGGCCATCTAGGAGAGAGTGAGAAATGGACAATGTGTGATGGTAATGTCCCTCAAGTGAACAGAAATCACAGCTCCAGTACGGTGATGAGATTTGTTAACAGAGTAATGTACTCATTAATGAACGAGTGTTTTAGAATGTCCCTGTCGTTGGTGCCAGTCTGTGCGCTGGTTTTGTGACCTCAAACCACTCTTAAGGCTTTGACCACGCTCAGTCTGAAAGATGTTTGTGGCACCCTGCGTTTTTCACAGGCACATTAAAGGATTATCCATCCTGGCATGTGTGCCAGGAGCCACGGGGATGACAGGCTCTTTATTTCCAGAACACGCTGACGCAACGCGCTCATGTTTGCGCACACGCGTGTGCTAATGACGAATAGACAGAACGGATAGCCAGAAAGGGAAGGAAACTACAGGGTGAAGGAGAGAAGGAGAGAAGGAGCGAAGGAGAGAAGGAGAGATATTCCCAGTGATGGCTTGACCACTCATCAACCTGCTTTCCGCCCCTGCCTGTGGTGTGGCTGGCTGTCAGGTGTACAGTGTTTGATGCATATTTCACCAGCTGGCTCCAGTGGTGTGAAAGTAGCATGATAAATAATATATTCCAGCCTCACAGGCCATGGGCTGGCTAACGCTGGCCTGCGTTTGGGGTGGCCTGGCTTGCAGGTTACCGCTGTGTTCAGCCAACACTCCTTTCTCCAGGAAAATGGGGGGTTTGATTGTTGACCATTGTTGATTGTTGATATGCTCTAATATGAGAAAAGAATAACCCTTGTTCTAAAATATAATGAGAAAGAGAAGCATTGACAAGAAAATGGGATACGCTGAATATGCACAGAGCATCTGTAAATGAAAAAGTTGAACTGAACAATTTTTGGTAAAGTTGCAATGTTTGCAATATTAATATACACTCAGTGAGCACTTCATTAGGTATCTGTTAGACTTATTGTAAAGTCTTCTGCTGCTGTAGCCTATCAACAATGCTCCACCAGCAAATATTAGAAGTAAGGCCGTTTGGATGAAGCTCAGTGGCTAAAATAATGTAAAATGTTTGCTGGGAGATCCTTCTGCTAACAAACCGCTGTCATGCCAATTCGACCTTTGAACTCCCAGCATGCCACTGGCGGTCTGACAGACAGACGCTTGCTTGCTGAGTAATACTTGTACCATGGTTTCACAGAATGCACAGTAGTGAACAGTGGCTTAGGCCTGCACATTAGCTCATGATAGCGGGTGATGATAGCTGTTAAAGTGTGGTCAGACAGCAGTCCCGAGGTTGGCCACCGAGTTGCTAAATGGCTTCAGTTAATGCAGCCGTCTGCCACGTTACACAGCGAGCTGACTGGATCACCCGATCCACAGGGTCACAGAGGGTAACACAACAGCACAGCAAGTCTGAACAGCTTCAACTGATCACTCGTTACCAACTGGATTTCATCTGTTCTCACCAGTTTACTCTTTACTTACCATCTGACCCGAGTTGATACTATATAGGCAAGCTTTTTTCCCTTCCAAACACAGTCTAGTAAATGCTTGTGTGCACTGTTTCTGATAAAAAATGCTTTAAAGCTAATCTTAAAGACCAATAATCTGAGATCCTGCTGTAAAACTGTACGTAGTTGGTATGGCCTAATTTTAATCTCCAATACAGGTTATCTTTTTGCACATTGGGAATACTGTATGCCCACCTGTTTCCATATTTACACCTGTATGTTGATATTATTTTCATGATTTGACCTTTTTGTTGAACTGTCGATATGGAGATGGTTGCCTCAATGATACAGAACATATTGTGAGTTATTAATATCTGACAAAACCTGTAATGACTTTCAGGTTAAACTTTATGCTTTACAGCTCAAATGCCATTTGATATGCACATTTTATGGCCTTGTGAATGCAATATTTAGCTTATAAATCCTACCTTCTGGCTTGACAAGACTGCTTGGTGGGTGCTGGGGTCAGCTCGCGCGCTTTATGGTGGAACTGTCCTGGCCCTATAAAGATTTAAGCACGTCAGATGAATGTTAAGATAACAAGGCCAGCTCTCCTTTAACGCCCAGATGCATTTTCATGGTCGTTTGCAGAAGGCTTTAGGAGTTGCCCGGGTGGCTCATTGCAGTTGTTGATTTTCACACATTGTTGTTGCTTAGCACTGGCTGATCGCGATGGAATCATGGACAACGGCCATCTGTGATGAATGGAGAACTAATTGGCTTTAAAAGCAATATATCTGCAACCCTCATACCAGTGAAAGGTTACATTAGTGTGGTCTCATCCAAAGATTTTGATTGATTGGGATATGAAACTTATGTGATGATTTATTAGCCGGAATGATTTGCAACTGTAGGCCTATGTATGTGCTTTATGAAAACACTGGTTCCCAATAACTGAAATAACGATTAATGTAGTGTGAGTATTGTTGTCCTTCAAGGTTCATTTGCTGAAAAGGGGTTTAGTCTCAGGAGTGGAGAGATGAGAGGGAAGGCAAGATGGTGCTAATAAGCCCCAACGCATGTTAAAGATGACTAATAAATGAACTCACACGAACATACAGTACAGTATGTTCAGAACAGCTAAAATCCCCAGCAAACATAACTGAAATCAAATAATAAATAAGGCAGCAACAATTATTATTTATATTAAAATTGGGACAGCCTGCATCGTAGTGGTTAAGGAACATGACTGCGACCCACAAGGTTGGTGGCTCGATCCCCGGTGTAGCCACAATAAGATCCACACAGCCGTTGGGCCCTTGAGCAAGGCCCAGGCCCTGCATTGCTCCAGGGGAGTATTGTCTCCTGCTTAGTTTAATCAACTGTACATCACTCTGGATAAGAGCGTCTGCCAAATGCCAATAATGTAATGTAATGTAAATTGGGACAATGACACTAATGAGCAAACGTGACAACGTGACCCTGGTACATATGCTCAGTGA